>NW_014554293.1:794097-841857 GCF_001313825.1 Dinoponera quadriceps
TATATATATACATGTATATATAATATAATATTTAAACCCCTCTCGTGCCCATTTACTGAATAGGCCTCTTAAAGCGTAGTTTAACGTAGTATATTACATGCTTGTCGCAAAACCGGGTATAACAATGAGAATACGAGAATATGAGCAAATGAAAGAGAGAGAGAGAGAGAGTGAAAAAGAAGTATAATGTGTGAGTAAGAGAAGAGAGTAAGAAAATCTTGAAAAACTCCTGTCGATTTCGCGAGCCGAAAGAGCAGCGAAGCGTTCGGAGAAACGACGAACGAAGTTAACGTTTGGTCTTCTGCGATCACATTCCACACTTTCCTCCCGATTCTTTCTTTCGTTCTTCTTCTGGTGCGTCGGAATAAATTACCAGGAGATACGTGTAATCGCCTCGATAAGCGAAACATAATAAAATTATGTTGAGATGCGTGAAAAATTTCTCCAATCTGAAAGAGTAAACATCTTCAATATATCTTTCTCTTATACTTTTTAATCGGAGATACATTTAATTGGCAAATCGTGATTACGGCTGTCACGTCGTTGAGATTTATCCGTGAAACCCGATTGAATCTTATGTAAGAAATGAACTTTTCCGTGTCTCTTTACTTTGACGTAACACAGAAAGAAAGAACGACTTACGCTCGCGAGCCATGCACGATTTTGCATTATGACTTTGAGTTTGTACTGCGAATTTGCGACGTAGTCAGTAGTGCAGAATAGCCGATTGTACTACCGTAACGAGAGAATGTGGTATATTCGATTACAAAACACAGTTGAGGCCTCATTTAATAACACGTGCGCGCAGCTTCGCGCTCGAAATTTGCCTCGCCGCTCGCCAACCGTGAATGGTTGACTGTAAAAACAGAGGTTGAATTTCATCTCTTCGCGCGCTCTTCCGCACAACGCAGTGCACGAAGTCGCTAAGAGCCATCGTAACTTCGTGGAAAATTATGCAACGCGCAAAAACGCGATCACGCTTCTTCATCGTTGCGCGAAATGCTTCATACGCTTTATCTCGTATCTTGTTAACGTTTTTTTCGCCCTTTCTTGAACGACTTATGCAGCCAATTTAAGGAATCTGCCGCGTTTCGTCGCATTCGCCACGTCGTCATGATTGTATCCTCCACGAATCTCGACGAGATCGCGCGCAGAGTGCTTGGGAGTTATTTAATTTCCTCACGAAGGCTCTGTGAAACGAGAACTGCGATTTCTTTCGTGAGCGAAACGGCTGATCGCGAAGCTACAGGGTGACGCATAATTTCGACGAAGACGCGTCAAATTTCCGCGACTTCGTATCGAAGGTTCAAGAAAATTAAGGAAAGAGAAAACTTGCAACTCTCGGAACTATCTCACACGGTCTACATAATATTCGTTTTATATAAATTTACTATCCACTGAAAATAATATCTTTCTATAACTTTGTTGAACTATCTAAGTAATAAATGCTAATTTTTTGAAATTAAAAGAAATACACGCAATATTACATACAATATTACAATATTACAAGCATAGAGATATGACTTATTTTTTATTTTTCTTATCTTAATGCTTTATTCATGTGTCAGTCGAGCTAATAGAGGTGCACACGTGATAGGAAGTAATATATATATATATATATATATATATATATATATATGTGTGTGTGTGTGTTTTTTCGTGTTACCCCCCACGACCTGTCTTGCCCCGAATTCCTCGAAGTCGACCCGCCCGGAGGAAACATCGCGAGATCCGCGCCGGATAATCCGCGATTGCTTAATTCCGAATTAAACTCGGCACGAATTCTCCGTCGTAACGATCGCGCACAGCCAATTATTCGCGCGCCTCACGAACGTCTTGACGGTGACAGCGAATTAGCCGGTCACTCGAGATCACCGCGAATCTCGCAACTAATCGAGCGGGAGGGAGCGAGCGCCGCGGCCGTGCCAGTCGCGAGATCGAGCGCGGCGGCGACTAGGCTCGTTTAAGCGGGATCCGCAATGAGAATTAAAGCTCCGAGCCTTGAGAAATTGACCAATCGCAATCGAATGTGAGGAGAATAACTGACAATGATTGGTCAATTTCTTAAGAGCTTAAATTTTTATTGTAGCCCCCGCTTTACGCCGCCGCTTACGCAGGTGATCGCTAATTAATCACGTTACGGGTGCGACCGAGTTATTAGCGGGCACGACGCGTGTCGCGCTCGCGCACGTGCGGTGCACGCGCTGCTCTCACGTGGCGAAGTAACGCGCGACACGCGTCGCGCTCGCTGTTAACTCGATCGCGCCCATAACGCGATTAATTAGCGAAACACTCGTGAGGCGCGTGAGTAATTGGCCGCGTGTAATCGTTACGACGGGGAATTCGCGCCGAGTCCGATTTAATTCGGGATTAATTCGGGATTAAGCGATCGTGAATTAGCCCGACGCGAGTCTCGCGGTGTTTTCTCCGGGGGGTCGACTTGGTTCTCCGTTAAAACGCGAATGCTGTGTCTCGCAGGTTTTCACGCAAACTCGCGGCCACGTGGGTCGTAAGGAGAAGCCTCGAGATTCGCAAGTTTTCTTCTTTCCTTCGGTTTCTTTGCTCGTCGATGCGAAGTTACGGAAATTCGGCTGATTGTGTGTCACTCTGCGGCTCTCGCAACTCTCGAAAGAGAGAAAGAGAGAGAGAGAGAGAGAGAGAGCCGGTGAACCTCGATGAAACACAAGGAGACCGTTCGCACCTGATCAGGTGAGATATAACTGTCAAATGAGGAAGAACTAATCACGCAATTTTTTTTTTCTTTTCTTTTTTTTTGAAAATGATCATGGCAAATTTTTTTTTAAGACTTCGCGAGCATTCGAGTTGGGATCGGCATTTGCAAACGAATATCGACGTTCTGAAAAGGGATTGAAAAAAAAAAATATCTTTTAATCACGAGTATCCTGTTTTAGTCGGAAAAACGACTTTAGTCGCCTGTGTAATCCTTGCGTAATTCTGTCGCGCGCGAAGCACCCTCGGTCACCTGATTAGTCGTTTGACAAAGTACATCCTCAACGCAATAATGCCGGGATCCATTTGGATAATTCAACGGTGCTCCGATAACATCAGGGCGACGCGAGAGTGGGGAAAGGGAAATTGCCATTTTTTCAAGTTGAAATGGACGAATGAAATTCATGAATTCTATGTCGCGTCGTGGGCGAGGTAACGCGCTAAGAAGAGAGTATATGGAGTAACTTATCTTGGGGGAAGAAGGCGCATGGTTCCCCACTGTCGGAAAATATTAATCTGCAGACGCACCGTGTACACGCACGCTGCGATTCACGCTGACGAATTTTTCTCAGTCTCGTGTGTCACCGTAAAACACGCGAAATCGCCGCACATACACACACATATACACACATAGAAAAAAATAGTCTTAAATCAATGACAGATTTTCTCATATATAAACAAGAATATCATAATATTCTTAGTAGACTTTTAGTCTTGAATTGAGTATAATACTTGCATCAATACAAATACAAATCAAGTCAAGACTAAAAATCTTCTAAGAAGATTATAATATTCTTGCTTATATATAAGAATATCTATTCTTGATTTAAGACTTATTTTTTTTATACACATAGCCGATATCTTCATCTTTGAAATTCTTTTTCCTCCCCAATCCTTTTATACCTTCAAATTCCAACAATATTTCCAACTCCAATAAATATAAAAATCTAAAAATAATAATACAGTTTATACGGCTTGCATAATCTTATTTCTCAAGATTTCCCACTGGGCTCGAAAGGATTTACATTATTTAATGCTAATGTTGAAATAATTTGTATCTCTTACATTCCGTCGATTGGGCGCAAACATATTGGAAAAGGGTAAAACGTTTTAAGAAAGAGAGGAAGAAGAAGAAAAAGAAGAGTTGCATGCGAAAAAATGTGCACGCGGTAATCGATATGATAGAAAAAAAAGACACGTTGCAAAGATTGTTTTCACAATAGTCTAGCTCGTCGAGCTCGCTCGGAAATCAACATCTCTCGCCGAGAGAGAGAGAGAGAGAGAGCGGCGGGCACTTGTTACTCGCACGTCGGAAGATGATTTCTCGGCGAGCACAATTGTCGGTCGATCGTCGACAATGTGCCGAGAGTTCGTCTCGAGAGGCGGCGCCGGTGCGATTCTCTCCGCGTAAGCGGATCGTATCTGTTTAATTTATCCGATGAACCGTATTAAAGCCCGTAATAATGCAATGAGCGGCTGACTTCGCGCAAAAGCGCGACTCGCGCGGAAGCGAAGACGTTGGATGTTCAGCGTTCTCGAGTGAATAGCACGTGACGAGAGATGGAGAATGAGAGAGGGAGAGAAAGAGAGAAAGTAAGAGAGAGCAATTGAGAAAGAGAGAAAGAGAAAGAGAGAGAGTGAGCGAGAGGGAGGGAGGAAGGGAGAGAGAAAGTTACTCTCACGGTATTAAAGCTTCACTCGTTTCCGCGCTCCCCGCGACCCGTTTTCCCTGTATCCGCCCTTCGGATTAATCCGCCGCTTCGGAGCGGGATCAGAACTTGCTATGGTTTGCGAAACCGATAATATCGGCCACGCTGCGTTTTCGCGGCTCGATCTCTCCATGAGCCGCAATATGCTTGCATAATCGATACGCGCCTCAGTGACTCGAATCAGGCGCGAGACTGGATTTCGAGTGATCGCGAGTCTGCTCGCAGTACAGCGGCAGCGCGGGAATTAGACGTAACGGTAATGCCGTTACGTGTCGCTTGCTAACGCGGCGATTTCAGGATAAGTCAATTGTTCGATTCTCCGCGTGTAAGCTTGCGGATTCCGCGTTGCCTCCTTCTGTGAAAATACCCATGATATTTTTTTGAAACACCATGATATTGTTTTGAAATTATTAGAGAAGAAACATTCAAATAGATATGGTAAACCGACATACTTCGCAATATAAATCGTCAAATTTTCGAAATTTTGAAAACTATATCAGATTAAAGATAATATGTAAGAAGATATAACAAGTGTACAAAATAATATAATTTCAGTGCTTTTATTTAATTTCTGGTAATTTCTTATAAGTCAGTTTTGGGACCTAGTTTCCGGAATCGTCAATCCTCAAGCATCTTAAAAAATAGTTATTTGCAAAGAAATATGTAATAACTTTCACAAGACTATCATATATCTTGGTAGAGAAGTGTCTCTGGTTTGCATTCATGCACGTAAATTTTACTTTTACATTGGAACAAGTTTTTAGGGCCTAAAAATAAAATGATACGTCGGTTTTGGTGCTTTTCCTCTCCCTACTAACTACATACGTACCATATAGCGTATCGTGAATAATTCCCTTTATCTTCTCACGCGCATTCTCGCGCGTCACTCATCAATTTAAAAACGTATCCTTAACTCGCGTCTATCTTCACGTCTCCCCTCTTTTTATTCGCGCGTTCAAACCTTCCCTCGCTTTCTTTCTTTTCGGCGCTTTTCTGGGCGGATGAAAACCCCCACAAAGTGCCGGGAATTGCTATCGCGGTCACTTGAAGAGGCAGACACGTGGGGATGGTGTTGAAGAGGCTGTACGCATCGTCGGAACGTATCACGCGGGAATATACGGCGCGGGTGGCAGTGAGTGCGCGAAGGTGAAACGCGACCGGAAGCGCCCCTTTTCTTCCGTCGTCTTTCTCACGGTGGCTTTATCGCGTCGCTTCTTCATCCTGCCAACTTTGGACCGCGATTTTTTTGATCTCGCCGTAGTTTCCGAAACTTATATCCACCGATAAGGGTGAAACGGTCTGGCCGATAAGAATTGATTCGCGGCGGATGGTCGCGTTGCGCACGGTCGAGGATTTCTTAAACAATCGAACCGGGATAAAGAACAGACTATCTCCCGAAACCGTATTTCGCGAATCCCTGGTAATCGACTTCTTTGTGATGCAATTCTTGACGATTGACTTCCGCGTTCTTGAAACGCAAATAATAATATAATATATTTTAAGTATTTTCCCGCGTGACGTTATAAAGGGCCATTTAACAATTACATCACACCACGAGTGGGAAGGGGGGTTGATTAACTTACGTTATGGTCTGTGTTGACAGAGAGAAAAAGTAAAGACTAAGAAATGTCATATTAGATAGCACAACTTATAAATATGGATGCACGGGATTATCCATTTTGTTTGCATTCGTGACACGTTTAGTGAAAATTTTTAAGTTTAATGTTGTTTAATTAATGTTTATCAAATTTATGCACTTCTTGATTAATTCATTTTCGGGGAGTTTCTATTCTTTTTTTTTATCAGAAATGTTCGCTTTGTTGGTTGACTCTGACTTAGAGAGCGGGGAAAATACTTATATTCATAAAGAACGTAAAATCGAGCGGAAATGAACTCTCGGGAAACAAAACGAGTCGCATGCGATTGCCGGAAGAAGAGGAAGAAGAAGAGAGAGGATCCTTCTGAACCTGGCGGGACCCCGGTTACCAAGGGGGCGGAATAATTTGGCGTTTCCGGGCCGGAGTTTGGGGAATTTTGAATCGATCAATGGGGGGCGAGATTTGTGGTCGTGGAAATAGTGCGCGGAAGGGTGGGGAAATTCCAAGGTTCGATCTCGGTCATCCTTCTCCGCGTCAATTCTCTCGATTGGTTCATTTGTCGGGAGGAACTTGGGCGCGACTTCGATCCGAAGTATGTCGGCCTAGAGGAAGAGAGAATAAGAGGAAAGTACGATAGACGAGAAAAAAAGAAAAGTAAAAGGGAACAAATACGTGGGAGAGAGAAGAGACCGGGACGATTTCTTGCCCGTCCTGTTTGCGAGTGTCGAAGCGCAGAGAGAGAGAGAGAGAGAGAGAGAGCAAGAAAGAATAGAATAGAATCAACATTATTCGATAAATTCTGTGACAGCAACAATTAAAATCAATGACAAAGATAATACTGACAGTCGTGGAGGAAGAGAGAGAGAGAGAGAGAGAGAGAGAAATGATGTGACACGAATACGTCTCTCGGAATATTTTACTCGAATATTTTACTCGAGCGCCGAATTTACGTTCGATTTCGAGATTCCAGCAGTCCGCCGGCATCGCCGCCGTCGAAATTTACGATCAATCTTCTCCACCCTTTCGGAAGGAACTGTCAATCGCGACCGATAAAAAATCACCAATCTTCCGGGGGGATCAGTATCGCGGGCGCATTAAAAATCTATTTATCTGGCTCACGCGATTCCATCATGGCGGATTAAATTAAAAAGACTCTCGCGTCTTCCGCTGCGCTAAACGGCCGTGTTTCGCGCCATGAAAGATGAGATTTTAATTTTCCGTCATGTGCTACACACGCGGGTTCATAGACGCGACCGGAAGTTATGCCCTCGGCTCGGGTGTTGCGGAAATCCACCAACAATTTCGAGAAAGCGAAAATCGCTTCCGCTTCCTCCATCCCCCCTCTTTCTTCTCTTGCTTTACTTTTCATATCGCGCACGGTGCGTGTCCCTGCAGCCGCTTTAAACACGATTCACCGGTTAAAGGGAGTGAAAGAAAGAGAGAAAGAGAAAGAAAGATAACAAAGAGGTGGTGAAGAGATTCGGCGGAACTGCCGAATTGAATGGGATTCAGGAGAAAATTAAAGCTCCCGACGAACGGCAGTCGATTTACGCGACAGCCAACCAACTGAGTACGTGAATCCCTGTTATTCTTTCGCCCATGTTACCGTGCCTCCGTCTCTCTTTTCCCTTCATCTCTTCCTGTCTCTTTTATTTATTCATTAATTAGTTCGCAAAGCTATATTCCAATTACTCGCTTATGCGTGCGTGCGCACGGCGATTCGCTATAAAACATAAAGCACCGAGAGAGCCAAAAGTCATCGAACGTAAAATGTCAAATATGATTAATAACAAATCGATAAAGGCCGCAACGAGGGTGTGGAGGAAGCCGCGTGGGTCTTCCTTTGGTTTACAACGTGTGTGCACAGCGTACTCGCAAAATCGGACCTTGCAAAGGAGAAAAAAGAAACAAAGGAGGGTGCTTTGATCGAGTTGCTTTGAGATAATATTGACGGAAGTGTAAAAAAAGGACAGAGAAAGAGAGAGAGAGAGAGAGAGAAAGCACTTCGCACTCCGGCAAGATCGCACATATAGCCCTTTGAAAAAGTTCAAACACTCCCTTGACATACTCCCTTTTGTGCCCCTGATGTTTAACACATAGATATATACACATATACACACGGGGGTTAACCAGTGCTTCATTTTCGGGTAGTATCGAAAAAGGAAAAGATGAAGAGCCGAAATCATATTCGGATGTTTCGAACGAAGACGGTCTTCGACAATGGCAGCTCCGAGCGAATTAAAACGGTTAAGAAATTAAAATTAATCGAGCATAATCGCGTAATTAACGTTACGCGAATAAGAGCCTAAGAATAATGAGGCTGAGGGGGGCGATTAATTAACAATTATCTCCGTGTTGAATTAAAAGCATCGAGAGCTTAGGCACTCTCTCTCTTTCTCTCTCTTTCTCTCTCTCTCTCTCTTTCCCGACAATTGCGAAGCAACGAGTTTCTTTCCGTGATAAAGAAAAGCAGGTCGGAAAATTATTCCTTGTTTTGCGGACGTGAGAATGTCGCGACTAATTGCGCATCCTCACCCGGACTATCATCAGTTACCATCAGCGGAATTAAACTTTTTAATTAAGTGATGAGTAATCCAATTACCTCCGTCCGCGCGTGCGCGCATGCACGTGTATCATGACGCGTCTCGATAGCCTAATTCGCGATAAACATCGGAGTTTTCCCGGTTGCCAGTTGCTCCGGAAAACCAGGCTATCGCGGCTCGCGCGGCCACGCGACCGAAGAAGAAACGTGTCGCGCTTGCGAGAAAGAAACAGCAATTTCCCGCCGCAATTCCAAAGCCGATAAGGCCGCGTAAACGGGCCCTCGTGGCGCTTCGCCACGGCCGTTGAGTCTCGCCGGAAGTCATCGCCGGGTAAATGAGCCGTGCACAGGCGAGACGGGTCGACAAAGACTCAGTGAAAAACCACCCCCGTGGGCCTCTTCATCCCCCCCTCTTATAACGAGGCAATTCGCGCGGGATTATAGTCGCACGCGGACGGGATTTTTCTTCAAAGAATTCCATAACGTCCATCGCCGCAATCACGATATCAAGGAGCAAACGACGAAGGGGGGAAGGGGAGGGGGCAGAAAGAATATATCGACCGTCTTGAAATTCGAACTCCGTGAATCTGATTTGTCGGCATTAACGTCCCCAGCCAGACTCGCTTGGCTCGCCGTCGCCGTGAATTTTCGTGATGGCGCGGGATGTTACCGCGTGAGGTGCGACGACGCGGAAACGCTGCGGTACATCGTCGGTTTTAAAGGATGACTCGCGCGTGAATTGAGAGCCGAGGAAAGAGCAACGAGAGAAAAAAAATCGCGCCGGCCGGGAAATAGGTGACGGGCTGATAGAACGAGAATGAAGAAGGATAAAAGTTGCCGGTACCGAATGCGATCTGCTGAACTGGCTTTGTCGATGGATCGACCGATGTTTTCGGAAGACGTGTAATTAATTAATACGTTATATTGCCCCCCTCCGCTTTCTTATCAATTATACGTTTCTGCACGTTGTTTCTCCAAGAGTTGCAAACGTTGGTCGACGGAAGTCCGAGGACGTTCATCATCGTTCCGTACTCGAGACTTCGCTCGTCGGATTCGAACGTAACGGATCTTCCTCGAGAGAAGCCTCTTTCGCACTTTTGTCGAGCGCCCACTGCGCGAACAAGGACGGATAATTCGAGTCAACTTTCGCCCTTTTCTTCCCCTCTGTAACAAATAGAATTACGATCGACGCGCGTCTGCGGCGAGCGGCTCTCTCTCGCAGGACACGCTCGCTGGGAACTCCGGTCGGTTTCACGTCTCGGGAAAGTCCCGAGGAGGAAATCCCGAGAAGAACGAGATGGATCGCCAGGGAGAAGCCTCTCGCATTCTGCGCTCTTCTTCTCCTTCTCCGCACCGCGACTTGCGACGGACCGCTTCGCGAACGGATTCGAGGTCCTCTTACGAATTGTCTCTCGCGAGATGCCCTCACACACACACACACACACACACACGCACACACACACACGCATATACACACGTGCCGGCGACGCGTGCCGGTGGCGAACAGGTAGTTTGAGAGCGAGTAGTAAACGCGAGTACGCCTCTGTTCATGAGTTGAGGACGAAGAATTTGTAGTGTGAGTCGTACGACGTCGTCGTCGTCGTCCTTTTACGTGCGTCCTGATCGCGTAAGGTATTGTTAGGAGCCGGCGAACTCGCCGACGATCGGATACTCGCGCGGAAACCACGGATTTTCCCACTAAAACCCTTTGCCCAGATGCGCGCGAGGAGAAGAAACGTCGAGCCGCCCGCGTAATTCAAGTCACGCGGCGGAACCCGAGTCGACATTTCGCCTCGATATTAATCCTGCGAGTTCCGTCGGATTTGAAAGATCAATGCGGAATATCGAGTTGTGGCGCCACACTGGCCATCGTCCTATTTTGATACTATTAAGTCAATATACCATAGGTCAGTGTCGTTTTCTCCATGTGAGGTTCGAAGGACTGATTGAGATATAATTCATATTCGATAAATATTAATATTCGATTATCTTTGCATTTCATCGTTATTCTTAATTTCGACGAGCAATACGTGAATTGTGTAATTTTCTTAACTGCAGATAAAACGTACGAGGTGAAGAAATATTAAATAATGAACGTAGGTAAATAATGCAGGATTAATTGGTAAAATAAAGTAAAAGCCTTCGTCATTCATAATTCTGTTGCTTCTCTTCCATTGATGCTGGAAATTTCTGTAGGATTTGGAAATTCAAGATTTCAATTTGGACTCGGCCCAAAACAATGATGAACAGACGCGAAAAAAGGCGTTGGCACGTGTCAACAACTACTTACGATCCAAGGAGCGTTATTAAACGCGTAAATCAACACACGCGAAATTTACATTACATTCTAAGACCGGAATTCGTAGTTACAAATTATTTGCGATTTTTGACCGAGAGTACGATTTATTAGAGATTTGAATTGATAAACTGTTATTCAGCTATATGGGTCAATGTTTCTTATCATATAAAACAAGTATAGATTGGCGAATAATCAGTCATTTACGAAGCTATAATTATTTGTCAAATGAGAGAGAGAGAGAGAGAGAGAGATAACGAACTACGAATTCTGGTCTAAATTTCGATTCGGATATCTCTCCCTTCTCGACAAGTTCGTTGGCACCGTCCGTGAAAATCGGAAACCTTTTGCGTAATAAATAGCTTCACGCACCTGGAAATACATGATGTATTGCTGTCCACGTCGTTCTGCGTCCCGGTTTGCCCGATGCAGCACCCTGACTCCCGGTTGCCTCGTCACTCCAGATATTCGCTAGTAGCATCGACGACTGTAGATACGACTCGCTCAGAGGTTAGATTTAGTTAACGCGTATATTAACTAACATCACACCGGCGATAGCCCGATTAAACATCCATCCAGAGCCGGTGGAGTTTTTTAATCATCCGGCGGGAATTACGACCAGCGCAACGATACGAGTACATCGCGGATGTTTATCGCACGAAGCGTAATACTTCAGACGCGAAATAGTACGCGCGAGGGACAGTTCTGACCGTCATGAAGGTCCGCGGTGTTTCGAAAATGCTGATCGTTATCTCTCGGCCGCTGAACAGCGCGAACATCGCGCGTTTCACTACTTCCCTTGCCGATTATTTCGGTTCGCTAGAGCGTCGCGAGTTCTTTTCGAGGTTTGCCAGGACTACGTCCCGATCCGGCTGACTCGGAATACACGTACCGATACGTTGCACGATGTGAAACGTAATGACGGGTAATTTCGAATATTTTGCACGTTAAACACGTCGCGCCCCCACCGAACATGGCGACTCGCAGAACTACGATCTGTACCTATCAACCGCACTTTCTGCACTGACGTGTAATCGTTATCTTTCTTCCTCATACTTTCATAAAATTATGAATTTACATCTACTTACATGGTATAAACCACATATATATTTGATTGTATATAAGCAATATAGATTTATTAACCTCATTTTAAATGCAGCAACGTGAGCGGCGGATACATCATATATTTTCGCAAGTGTGTGGAAATTATTTTATTATATATTATAGATAGAAGGTGTATATTTATTATTTATTATTATATTGTCTAAAGAATGAGATAATCGCGAATATTAAATAATTTTAAAATAAGTCCCCCTTTCGGTCTTAACATGAGAAAAACAGCCGTAAATAAACATTTGCAGAGCATCGGCGTGACGCGATAGCCTGCGTGATGTTAATTTGGACTCTGAATCTCGATTATAAATCTCGATTCTGGGACGTCCGCATTCCTTCAAAATCGGCGGGACTTGCAGTGTCAATGAAGAACCGAAGCTTCGACTGGAGAATTTAGCGCATTTATAGCGGCGGGAAAAGTAGTGCGGTAGTTGGCGGTAAAACTGTGGAATTTAATAGTCGATTAGCCGGTAGAGAGTTACTATCATTAATAGTTACTAATCCCGAGTGAAAGGGAGAGTGCGAGAGTGTGTGAGAGAAAAAGAAGAGCGCACGTGTGTGTGTGCGTGTGTGCGTATGGGATTCGTGAACGTACGAGATACGGCGACCGCATCGATCCGGGCGAGGGTTGAAGGGGGGTTGTACAAAAGAAAATACGTAACAGCCTCGGTCATCTCGGACCGAGTCGATTCACCTAACGAGAGACGAGCTTCCCTTAATCATTTCTGCGAGATTTCCGCGCGATTCCGCGCCGTCGACGCGCCGCACTCCGCTACGTAGTTTGTTGTAATAACGAGGAATTCAATTAGAGAAATGCAGATGTGCGTGTACCGTGTTAAAAGATAGAGAAAGAAACGACGATACGAGGGGAGGGAGAAGGTATCACTCGCGCGTACCTTGCCTCCTCCCCCCCCTCCCGCTGTATCAAGTGAACGTCGACCGCCACTGATCCTTGAGCTATCAAATTCGCGGGTCTTCGGATTCCGGGGAGAATGCCCGCCACTACCGCTGTTGTCACTGCACGAATCTACGGGTCCTCGCGGATATCCCGGCGAGAACGGAGGTCCTCGCGTTCCCGAGTCCTCGCTCAAACGACTCGATGAGACTCCCGAACGCGTTCGGATCTCCCCCCCGGATCTTCGGACCCTCGGATCCCGCGGGTGCCTCTGCACGCGGATCCCCGTCGACGTCCAACGGATTCGGGAATCTCGCTGATTCGTCGAGGAGCCCGCGGGGCAAGGACTCGCGTGCCCCCCGGCGAAGATCGACCTTGTTCCGACCTGGTTCCCGCGCGCATGGGAAGTACTAATTAGTTCGGCTTGCGCGAATTTGATCTCGCAAGGCGCGGTTCTCAAGCGCGCGTCGTTTACAGTCGACGATGCGATCGGGAATCGCGAAACGTATTCCCGGAGGGGGAGGGGAGTCGTGCGCGATGCCGCCCTCGAGAGTAAATAGGTAGACGTAGCGAGAGAGAATGAGGGAGAAAGGGAGGGAGGGAAAGAGAAAGAGGGATGTGTGTCCCGAAGTTCGTGGTATATTGTACGCGCTGGTATTTTTTCGGTGTTCCGCGACGATAGAGAGTAAAATTAGAGGTGAATAAATAAAAATGAAAAAACAGATCGCGACGCCGCAGCCGGCGCCGTTATACATTGATATTTACATAAGCCAGAGAGAGGGAGAGAGAGAGAGAGAGAGGAAAAACACGGCGTCGTAATGTGTATAGATAAAATAATTTTGGAATGCGCGAGACGCGAAACGCCGTGAAAGACGATGATGTTACTACCGCATGACGAATAATAACAATTAATTATTATTAACGATTACAATTAAATATTGTCCTGATTATTATTAGAGACCTATGGAGATTTATTACTGCGACCACGAAGTTCGCAAGGAAAAAAAAAAGAGAAACTTTGATCTTTTATCGCAAGGGAGATACGAAACCAAATATATAAGCGTTTGTAAGTCACACGTGAAACACTAACAAAAATAAGTTAACGAGAGAAAGAGCGAGCGAAAGAGAAAGAGAGAGAGAGAGAGAGAGAATGTGAGTAAGAGTGAGAGAAAGTGCGCGAGAGAATGTAGGAGAGAATGATTATGAACAAGAAAAGGTGGGTGCAAACGAACAAACGAACGAGCGAGCGAGCGAAGGAGCGAGTGTGCGAGCGAGCGTGAGATAAAGAGAGAAACACAAATGTATGAGAAGCATTAGTTCCGTTTTTGAGTGTTGAGAATGTTCATTTGTAATTGTTTAAATCTAATGAAAAATGTATTGTAAAACTATAAGTACTATAGGCACTAAAAATATATCATTTGTTGACATGAAAAAATAAAAAAAACACTAAGTGGTATGTATTCTGTCGGCCGTTGCACGCGCGCGAATGCGCGCACGACACGTACACACGCGCAATCGATGCGTCCGTCGCGTGCGTGAATCCCATTTCCGTTTTGGATGATAACGAAGCCGCGAATTCAAATGCAAAATGACCTCGCACCCGTTTGCCGCACCCGTTGAACAAAGTTACCGAGTTATCGTTCAAAGTGAACGAATTAAAGTGCACAAGCGTGCATACGTAATCGATGCGTTATCGCGTGCCTGAAACCCATTCCATTTGAAGGATAACCGACCCGTGTGGAAATTTTAGTTCCACGTTAATCCAGCTTCAACTGCTTTAATTCCGTGCAATTTGAAGGACCAATTCTCTTTGAATCTTCGGAAGAGAATCTTGAGATTTAACGTTATCTTTAACCGTCAAGTTTGCGGCGGGATTTGCACAGGAACAGTGAAGAACCGAAATTTCGATTCGGCACAAATAAAAGTCGCAAGATAGTCTTTGCGTTGCCGCACCCGTTGAGTAAAATTGCGGACTGTGGAAAACTGTACCGTTGCGTGACGCTCTGATGCATCTATCACACGGGAGCCCGTTTTATCATACTCGTCATAAGTCTGTGTCAATGGTCGTTTCTTAAAATCGGTCTCACCTGAGATACTCCGACGTAAGTTTCAACTCAGATTTGACTTTTTCAATTAAATCACACGGTATATGCGACATTAGAAGAAAAACACAAAATTGACATAAGTATTATAAACCGACGTACTCATATTTCTCGGCTGTCAAGTACCGAACTCCGTCGGACAGAACATGAACTTCGTTTACTGTATACAGTAATTGAAGCCGGAGTGACGATTTCTGTTTAGAAGCGCGTCCGGTTGTCATTAGCGTCGTTTGATTTTTCATTGTGCTTACGAAGTTTTGCTGAGCTACCCAGTCAGAAGCACGAAATTGAATCAAATTCGATTCGACGTCGAAACGGTTGATGATCCAATGAATTGAATGAATGTCGATTTTGCTACAATATCGACCCATGTGATTTTTCATATTTCGTAGAATATATTATTTATTTAAACTAGCTGTTATTGTTATTTTAATCGTTATTATCAGTCAATGATTGAGTAATTATAATATCAATATCAATATAATCATGATATAATATAATACAATATAAATGATAAATGAAAAATTTTCGATAATGTTGAATCGACATCAAACAAAGTTCCTACTTTATTCATCTCCGTTCTTGCCTTAGACTGGTGATACATACCAAAGCGTAAGCAGAAAACTTTTATTTCCATCTTGGAGATAGAAATAAAAGATTCTGATTTGTTAAAAAAAAAAAAGGAAAAACACTTGAAAGGTCAATATATATGCGTACAAAATATATACAGTAATATATGTATTTTTTGTGTGTATATTCTCTAATTTTTCCAACCATATACTTTTTATTTTTAAATATAAAATTATAAATACTTTTTTACCTTCCAATTCTGTTGCAAATTATACCCTGTCAAAAGTGAATTTTAGCTTGTAGAGCAAATCTTTTCTTCTTTTGAAACACGATTAATTAATTGATTCGACGGTGAAATGACGTTGAAATTTCAGTCAAAGATACGTCTATATTTATATGTTTTCGACGTCGAATTAATCTAAATTTCGATATTGGGTTTTTGACGTTAATTCGACGTCGAATGAACTAGATGTTTCTGGCTGGGTATCTTGTGAAAATTAAAGTAACAAATCAGTAATAAAAGTAATCTACCGATCCCATTTAATCGCGTCAGCGACGATTTCTGAGCGGAGCGCCGTAAAATCGCAAATAATACGATCGATCGTTCCACCACGCTCATCTCGTTAAAGTGAATCGAAATTTATGCCGGCGATCGCGGTTACGTCGCGACGACGCGTCGATCTCGCCGTTCCGCGTTTTACGTCAACACCGTTCCTCCCCTTTTCTTTCCATTTTTTTACATCTTTTACAAAAGTCATCCGATTAGCGAGCCGTTGCATCGGGAATACCGTGCACTTAGGGAGAAACGATGCCTCCGAGAGTCGTGAAGATCGAACGTCGCGAAGAAGGTAAGTGACATTTCGACGGTATTTGCGTGGAAAATGTCCTCGTAATACGCGTATATTCGCTATTTATAACCATAATTCACCTCCATAATTCACGTCCATAATATTAAATCATAAAAAGGGGTTAGTACGTTAGCCAGCACAGCCGCTGATCTAGTCGCGAGTCCACGATCGGAGATGTCGGAGCGTTGTACATACGTGGAGGACTAACAACGTACAAGGTGCATATAATTGTAATCTAGTATCATCGTGAATAATACTCATATACGAGCAAATACGTTCCCCATGTTGAATCTCTATGTGCCGCGCTATTAATAAGCTTGTGCAAATGTTCCTTGCCGACTTACTTTCAATATCCTGCTGAGCAGCTAGAAATAACAGACACGTATATTTTTTATATGTGTTTTCTCTTGGTTATGGAAAAAAATATATTTGAAGCCGTCTGATGTATGAGAGTCTTATAAAAATGTTATGCCACTTGATGGACTTTATTACCGTGCACTTGGAGTTTTGAAGAAATGTCGCATCTTTCAACGTTCTCTCACCTTTTGTTATTGTTTTCGCAACTGTGTAAGGCGAAAATTGAAATTTGTAATATCCAGAGAAAGATTAAAACATATACGTTAAAGTTATTTTCTGAAATTGCAATCTTCTCGCTCAAAAGTACGAGTAGCAAACGCCGCACTATAAGTAAGTACAAACGTGTCGTAGTCAGACACGACGATTTTGAAACTTCTTTACAATATGGTTTACATTTACAACGATGAACGGTTTACGAACGAGTACGTTTACAATTCAACTTTATACTTAAAATGCAATTTCAGAAAATAATTATATTATACTTGAACATAACCGAATAAATGGAAATAATTCCATATTTTCGACATAGAGAGAAAGAATTTTCACTCAAATGATACAAGTCAAGGATAAATCTGATATTCAAGAAACATTCGAATTTCATGAACTTTTCTTTCATGTAATGCAATTTAACTGCATGCATTAATTAGAAAAGGATCAAGAGATTCAAATGTGTGTTTATACATAAGTAATAGAAAAATGTTTATTGAATATATAGTTACATATTATAATGGTAATAAGGATGTCAATGATGACAATGTTGATAACAGTGATGAATAATGAAAAAGGATAATAATCTATTATATAATAAACTATATTATGTATGTACAATATACATATATTATATAATAAAGATAACTATTATATAATATATATTTTATAGTAATATAAAAGAGAGAGAGAGAGAGAGAGAGAGAGAGAGAGAGAGAAAGAGAGAGAGAGAGAGAGATAAAACTAATTATATATATATATATATAGAGAGGGAGAGAGAGCGCGCCGTGTGTAGCACAATATTTAGAGCTTATATACCCTACAAATGCGAATCTAGAAAATAACTGTATTATACATATGAATAAAAATTCAATGTAAAATTTTCTTAATTCTCATCATTATTAAAATTTTGGAATTTATGAGAACGATAGTGTAAGACAATAATATGTTGAAAATATAATATTTATGTAAGTTATTTAATTGCACCATTATAAATAGATTATATAGAGTATCCGATGATTTTCTCAGAATCCGTAATGTGCAGAACGGATAAAACTGAACAAAAAAATGACGTACTATTTTGCAAAATTTGCAAAATGGCACATGACTTTTTTCTTCAGTTTCATCCTTCTACCTGCACACTACGGATCTCGAGAAAATGATATCGGACACCCTATATATACCTTATAATTGTAAAGATATTCTCTCATAATTAATAACAAATTACCGTCGAAGAGTTATTTTAATTCGTAAACGTACAAAGAGAAACACATATAAAAAAAAAGCATCTGAAAAGTGTCTCCTATATTTTTAGTTACTCTATAATATATCCAATGCCGATCAAACTCATCGAGGGACACCTCTAAACGTGTCTTCATGAGACATCGATTAAGTTCTCTACGAATGTTAAAAAAATAACACGTCATTTCGTCGTGCTCTCTCCTTCTTTTTCTTTCACGTTTAACACTTAAGTCGTTGCTCGCTATGTATCTAAAAATAAATCTCATAAAGACCTCTAATATATCCAATTAGTACGTCTTGATACTGATATGTATAATGTTAAAATTTATTAGAACTGTTGAACTCGCAATATATCTATCGAAGGATCCAAGCTGCGCCGTAAGGTTAGATGACCTATCGCAGGATGAAATGAAGCCAAGGCTGAAGGAAGACAGCGCGGGCATTAATTTTCAAAGAAGCACCGGGCTATATTCGCACACAATGGATAGGTTTTTCCGCGACCGAGTGAAAGCTAATTCGAAGGAACCCGCGCGTTTCGTTAACCCTTTAAGTCTCAACCATCACAATCGCGATAGTCACACGAAGGAAATTAACTGTTCATAATACAACTTGATGTTTAGTCATCAGACCTAGTTTTTAACCTCAACAATAAGGGGTCACGTTTAAAAAATTCAACTTGACCTTGTCCTGATCTTGGCGACACTACCCATAGTCAGACTGGTAAGATAAATAGATCTTGTTAAACCATATAACTTTTATCCGAAACACTTTTCTGTAAAACTTATATTTTTCGGAATTTTTCAAGGTTTCCATATTTTTCCCTCACCTCGTATATGACTTACTGCCCATCATAACTGCGAGTGAGTTTCCGGCACCTATATGAAAAAATTTTTTGTGATTTTTCCCTAAGATTTTAAGGTAGTTTTGAAAGAAAATAGCACTTAGAAAAAGTTTCCAAATAAAAGATTTCTTGGGTATTAAAGTGTTGTTTTCTAGTAGCGCGCTCGCTTATCATTACTGCTTATCGCGTTCACAGAGAAATGTCCTCGTCGGAATTGCGTACGTGAGCATGCATGAATGCATAACGCATCACCAAATAAATAATTGCAGATACGGGTTCCACGCGATTGGAAAAAGTTCCATTCGAGCTCAGTCGTTGTCGGTGAAATTCACGAAAGAAGCGTCCGTGTTATTACAACAAATTGGCGAATATGTTGAATTTCTACAACGGCTGTTGCTATTTCTGCTGTTGTTGCTGTTGCTGTTGCTGCTGCTGCTGCGTGGGACTGCTGATGGTCTCCATTTTCTGCTCGTTTTCCTGGTCCGGCGAATCTTGCTTCGTCTTCTTCTCGTCGGTGTCATTCGTCGGCGGTGCCAGCAACGCGTTCAACAGGCCTTGCACATAAAACATTATTGTTAGAAAAATCGCAGATGCGATAAAAATCTTCTCTCTAAGGTAGTTGACCCGTTTATTTTCTTAGGAATCTTTTTAAAACTTAACAGTACATTAGTCGAAACGTCATTTACACACATGTACATTAGATTGCAAAATAGTTTGAAACTTTTTTCTCGATGCAGATTCGCCCGATTATATAGCATAAGTCATATTAATAAACATTTAACACAATTTTGTTGCGTCGAGCTTCTTTGTATCATATCAGACATGAACTTTCCAACAGTACTCTCACAGTACTCCAACTACCTTAAGGATTAATAAATACTCCAGAATAAATTAGCATTAGACGTATATATTGTTTCACTAATCGTTGATTAAAATTAACTGTAATTTACTCACCGACAGTTTCTCCTTTGAACGAAGCTCCTAAAAGAAAGTCTCGATTAAATCAATATCGCAGACAACTCGTTCTTTCGAATGCTCGCAGAGTAATCTCGCCAAGCGTTACGCTTCATTTCTTCTTCTAATTCAAGCATTAACGTCTCGGAAATAAAGTCTCCTTCGCCGCGAGCAGAGATCAACTTACACTCACCGTTACCACGGTATTTATTCAGCTGCTGGTACACCTGCTTCATCCGCTCGATGTTGATGCGCGAGCTCTTACTGTGATTCACTATCGGCAGCGAATACTCTTTGCCGATGATGCACTTGGCCGCATGCTGTATGCTGAGCGGCGCGTTCCACGGCTCGTGGATGTATCTGGTCGGGAAGTTCTTCAGCACCGGCAGGTAACGCCTGATCGACAATGCAACGCGACGGGATTAGGATTAGGATCAGGATTATCCACAGAATTATCCACACGTTTCCTCGCACGCACGTCCCATTTAGAGTGCGGTAAGTCTGATTAAAGTGATTTATTCACTAAGTGCCGTATTTTCAGCGGCTCGTCTCTCAAGGGAACCTCTGATATAAGACAATGGGTGAAATGGGCCGATTTTTGCCTAAAAAGTGTAAAATGAACTATTCATGTAATTTTATACTTTTAGGTTGCTGAGAATACGATGGTACGCTGAGAAGAATATTCGATCATATCTGATCGGGTAATCCAATTAAGGCTCCTTGATATTCTCTTTGGCTCTCCTTCTCTGATGACGTCAGAAGCGAGAAAAATCATCCCAATTTATGTGACAGTATATATGGAAGTAAAAGAATGTACGCACAAAATAACATTCGTGATTTCGATTAACGTGTATCTCTCTACCGAAGCAGTTCAAATAAGATTTTGGAAAAAAGTGCATAATGCAAAGGAAAAAATATTTATTTGTTTACGGGAGTAACGGAAATCTGTCGTTAGGCTGCTTAATATCGGTGACGTTAAAGGGAAAGATTGAAATAGAATATACGTAGTATCGATATCCAATTGCAGCGCGGAGGGCGAGATTCGCTCGCGTTTGTGCGAGGCGATGGGTAACAAAGCCGTTTCGTGACGATATTAAGGAAGTCTTCTCATTTGGAACGTTTCGTTTGATAGGTGACTTTTAGGAACGTTTTTGAAAAATTTATAAAACATACAATTCTGAAGTTTCTTGCCCAAATATTTTTCTTTGCTTTAAACGGTAATTTTCACACACATAATTGAATCTTTTTGTTTTATGTAAAAAAACGTATAGACTACCTATTAATAACAAAACCTCAAAAATTATAATTTTGTGAGTGGAATTCTTGAATAACTATGGCCAATTATTTTCAATATTAATAAATTTATAAATAATTTTGTTAGCGCTGAGAATGCAAAAGGTTGTCACGATTTCGAACCTTTGCACGCTTCTGAAATGACCAAAACCGCAATTAAATTATTAAATTATAAACTTGTAACTATCCTCCCTACCACGATAAAATCGGTGGCCTTAATGTCTCGATTTTCCAAAGACTTCCGAAACTGAAAAAGAACTGGCCAAAAATCGATGTTTCTCTTTTAAATCGCGTCATTTTGTCCAAAATCAATATTTATCTTCCATCATGGTAACGATAGCTACAACGATAGCTACAAGTTTATAGTTTAATCATTCTTTTGTCGATTCTATTTCAGAAACCTACAACGTTCGAAATCAACGTGGGAACCATGCAAGTAGAAATTTGTTCAACGCTGTGCAAAAATAATTCCTACGTATAAATTATTGTATACAGTTGAAACATAGACAAATATTTGTACAAAGCTTCAGAGTTGCATGTCCCGTAGTTTTTTTCACAAAAATGTCGAAAGATCACCTACAAAGCCACGTTTCAAACGAGAATATCCTCTTAATGATTTAATGAACTTCGTCGCTGTCGTGGTCTCGTCGTAGTCTCGTCGTTGATTCGCCGCAGCAATCTCTCGCACGATTAAGCTTTAATGCGGATAAGCTGTTTAACCTTCCATCTATCTTGTGGCTGAATTCCACCTCATTTCGGGATTAACAGCCGATACGTTAGAAATTAAGATCAATCAAGATTAAAATTTCCATTAGCGGCCATATCGCGCGAGCATTAATCACTGCTGCCAAGCATAGGACCGAGCATAGCTATCGTGCAGTCGTTGTTACACGACAGTGAACGCTCCGCCAAGGAGAAAAAGCCGACGAACGCGCCTATCGAAATTCATCGACAACTTCGACGAACGAGCCGAGTCGAATAAAGCAATTGATATTCTGTCAAATCGTTACCTGATATAATCACCGTTCGGGTCCGCCTTTCTGCCGAACCGCACCGGGCAGTAGCAGTGGAAGAATTGTTGGAAGAATGAGCTGCATGACAGCCACATCCACATGCCGGCATTGACAGACCAGTCGGCATCCAACAGCAGCTCATCGAACACCTTGAAGACAAACAAGCGGCTCCGATTATATAATATCAAGTGAAATATACGGAAGAAAACACTGTTTTACCAATATATTGAGACAAATATTTATTCGGTAGATACTAATAACATATTTACTAACATATATAATTTTACATTAAGAAAAAAACTTTTGTAGTGAGAAAATATACACGTTCTTAAATCTGTGGAGAGAGAGAGAGAGAGAGAGAGAGAGAGTTTTTTTCATGAAAACAACGGCAGCTGCATGAAAAAAACTGAACTACTCAGCCAGGAAATTTGAATTATGAAAAACAGCCGTTTCATTTGCAACGACCTAATAATATTTTACAGCAAAATTCAAGTATGTCAGTTGGAAAACTAATAAATTTAAATATGTCGGTTTAGAGAACAATCTAGCCCTAACTTCTTTTCATAGTCCAGTGACAGAAGACAGAGATTGTCACGAGATCCAAAATGATTTAAAAAGTTCAAAACTTACATTACAAAACAGAACTATTAAATATACTACTTACTTACTTGAATTTTCACAAGAAGATAGCTCGTCAAAAACTTGAGCGAAACGAAAAATCAAACGACACAAATAACACGATCAAACGCGCTTACAAACAGAAACTGCCACTTCAGCACCAACTATTGTACACAGCAGACGGAATTCATTAGTTCTATTAGATAAAATTCAATGCATTACGGCTAATAACGTATGTTGGTTTAACATATCTTTATGTCAATTTTCATGCTTTGTCTCAACAATCAAACGACCGTCGTCGCGCAATGAAACGATTTCGTCTCACCTCTCCGCCGAGTGAAACGAAGTGCTCGTTTTTCACGTTTCAATTTACTTGCTGAAGCTCCCGCTAAATTCTCATGATTACACGGGATCCCGAGATCGAAAAGTCTTAAAGTTCGGCGGGCGCACTTTGCGTACTTCCTCCGGTGAAGTCGTATAATATAGTCGGGAAAGAATCTCGAGGCGGGGGAAGTTCCTGCGGAGAGGAAGCTCGCGGAGCGAAGTTCGCGTAAACGATAAGAGTGAGCGCGAGGATGGAGGGAGAGAGAGAGAGAGAGTGAGAACGCTGCAACGCGCAGCACCGCGTCGATCGAAATGCCAAGCATGCCGTGACATTTTACCTTCATTCCTTCCTCCCACGAGATCCAAAGGTCGCCCCTGGTCAAGAAGCAAGCCACCGCATGTCTCGCCAGATGATGTATCCATCCCTCTTCTCTCAGCTGAGTCATAATCGCGTCGATCCACGGGAAACCCGTCTGGCCCTGGCGAGAAGACAAGAATCTTCCATAGCTTTGAAAGCTCGAAGAAAAACTGATTTTTTTTTCCAATTTTTCCACGGATGTTTTTAGATCTCTCATCTTCTTTACAGAAAAAAAGTAAATATGGATTTTAAATTCACACAAGTGAATTGTTCTAAACGAGCTTTCTCCACCCTTGGGAAACCGAAGAAATCCGCGAAAAAATGGGAGAAAACTGGTTTTTTCTACGTCTTCAAAACTAGAGAATCTTCGGTTTCGTGGCCGCGAATCGATCACGTAATCGAAGAGATTACGCGACAAGAGGGGGACGTCAAGCCGAGAAAGGAGATTCTAACTTCGCGAATGCGTTTCGAGGAACAAGATCCTCGGGACTTTCGCGATATTCAATGCGATGAACGATTTCTATCTCGTGCTTCGCTTCTCCCTTCGACATCCTTCCTCGTTGGAGGAAGTGCCGGAAGAACGTCGACTTCGTCAGATGCGATGCGCTAACACATTGACCGCCCCGCTGATTTCCATAGAATGTCCGATAGTTTAGCCAAAGTTTCGAGCGATCAAACATACAGCAAAGTGAATGCAATTCCTAACGAGCACGCTTCTCGTCTCGTCTCGTCTTATCGGCTCTCCATTGGCCGACCATTTAATTTAACAGACGCAATTAATCGTGTTTTACGGATTAATTAATGAAGCGTATCGGTGCCGTAATGACAGTCATCGATGACCACCGTGGCGGTCAATGAATCAACCAAGACATTCGCTACCAGAGTCATCAATGTGTCATAGCAATAATTTTTCTTGCTGTATCTACATGAGAAATTTTATTAAAAAAACGTCTTTTATACGCAACTACATAAAACCTCTTTAATAGAAATTGAATCTTGTGAATGTCCAGCCACAAGCTAATAAATTTATGACTAACATCGCTAGTAATGTAACGATTACTTCTCCTAGTGACTAGACAACAACTAAATAAATTAGCTGAGGGATAAACAAAATAAATTATAGCTACAAGATAAAAAATCATAATTAGTTTTCAGATAGTAATATAATGCTCAT
Organism: Dinoponera quadriceps; assembly: GCF_001313825.1. NCBI lineage: Eukaryota > Metazoa > Arthropoda > Insecta > Hymenoptera > Formicidae > Dinoponera > Dinoponera quadriceps. The sequence goes on from NW_014554293.1 coordinate 818,882, forward strand.
TTCTGCTCACACTATAAAATAGCATTATCAAGCAGATTACTTTAAATTGAATTTTCGCAAGAAGATAGCTCAACAAAAATTCCAGCACAACGAAAAATCGAACGTCGCTAATAATCGCAATCGAACGTGCTTGAACAGAAACTGCAGCTCTAACAACCGTACACAGTAAATGACGTTTATATTTTATCCGATAGAGTTCGGTGTACTTCATTCATTCGAGAAACATAAGTATGTCGGTTTATCATACCTATGTCAGTTTTGGTGCTTATCATCTAATAGCTAGTTACTGACTTTCGACTCAGGTCGACTAAATACCGTTAACGCAATATTTTCTGTCTTTTATTATGCGCCTGAGTATTTGGCGAGAAAAGAAAGGGAAAGAAAAAGGAAATGCGCTAGTCCGTCATAACTCGTTGTCGCGAAAATTCACTCACGTTTGCCCATTTTGCCAACGCCTCCACATTCTTGTCCCACGGTATCTGCACGCAAATCGGGTTGCCCTGCATCCGATCGAAATTCGGGTTCTTCGTTGCGGCGCAGTAAAAGAACTCACGCCAAAGGAGCTGGCCGTGCAGCGACAGCGGTGGCATCGCTTTCTTTATCTGAAAGAAATATCGTTGATGAGATATCTGAGAAAGTTGCCCATCTCATCGAAAAGGAGGAAAATGCGATATGTATTATTTTATCTCGTTATATCTCAGTCGAAATTTTAATCCTACGCTAAACTCTTAAGGAGGTGTTCTAGGGGGAGGGTGTTTTAGTGATAGTCATGTTAGAATCCTATATTTGACGAATTTTAATTCACGAATTTTTTTTAATAAACAACGCGAGAGAACCTCGTCACGTCAATCGCTAGAAAAATCGCGCGTCATTTCCCAACTATCAGTATTGAAATTAAAAAGAACGACAAGTGTAACACATCGGAAAAGAATGAAGAGAAACCTCTCTAACGCGATATTTTTGAGAAATATATCTCCATTATTTCCCCGGCGCTACAAGCTTTTACAGAAAACGTGAAACTCTCGGCGAACAAGCCGCGGAAATAAAAATCCGCCGGTATAATTAATGTGTCTCCCAAGTTTCGTTTAATTATTACAGTGAAGTTTCAAGCCGAAAGGCGGTGGCGGTGAGAAGGTCGGAAGCTCTCGAGTAAGAGAGAGAAAAGGAGAGGGAGGGAGGGAGGAAGGAAAGGAGAGAGAGAGAGAGAGAGAGAGAGAGGATTTCAAGGGAAAACTTCCGCGATATATCCTCGCGACGCGCGCTCAGTGCATCGCATTATCGACAGGCGCCGGGAGGCCTCCTTCTCGTACCTTCTTGTAGAGATCGGTGAGCTGGTAATAAAACAACCTCGTGCTGAGACACCCGAATCGCAAATAAGGCGAAAGCCCAGTCTGACTCGGCAGCAAGGACTGCGGCGTCATCTTCGGCCTGCCGAAGCTCGCCACCCACGCCTTCCGTTCGAGGTGACGTTCCAGCCGTGCCAGGGCCTCGCTCTCGCTGCCAACCCATACTGGAGGCAGCAAACCCTCCGTGTCGAAGCCTGCAACCAACAACAAGGAAACGCTCGAGCGACGAGAATAGTGTTCCTCGAAAATCGAGTTTGGTGGTTTCGGGATTGCGATCTTGTAATCTCTCGCATCTCACCGCGCCTCTATGTCTCCGGGAAGAAAATTCCCGCCGAAAGTACTGTAATACATTGAGAGAAAAAATATCTAAAAGTGAAAATTTTTTATTCGGTGAGTACCAGTAATATATTTATTTAGAATAATTTATCTCTCTCTCTCTCTAAATTCTTTTATTTAAACAAAATAAATATATATAATTGCTTTCATAAAAAGCTACAGATTTAAGAAAATGTATATTTTCTCATTTGAGAAAACTTTTCTCCGTAATATGTGTAATTTGTAAATATATTTTTAATGTATCCTTCTATTTTTATTTCAATTAATATATTTTTGAAATGTATTTTTCTCTAAAATATGTATATATATATTAATATAAGGAAATATGCGGTTATAATACCTATTGAATAAATATTTATTTTTAGATATTATTTCTCGGTGTGTAAAAATTGAAACTCGTGAATGCCTGGACACAAAGTAATAAATTTATGTCTAACGTCGCTAATAACCAATATGTACCAACGCCACCTACTCTATCATATTTTATATGTAATTGCTAGACAACGGTCAGATCTCAAAACCGATCCTACATTTTAGTGAATAATCAGTCAATAACGGGCTAGTGGCGAGCTTGAAAATTTAATCCAGCCTATGCTAACTAAAGCTAATAGCTTTTGATTCAGGCCGGCTAGTCGCATTTCTCTCTCTATTCAGCCAATGGCGTATTCGCGGTCTGATAATTTTTCGACGCGGAACCTCGACATTTAGCACCTCCGAGGCGATGATCGGAGAATGATTGCGGAGTGGTTCGGACGATTTGAATTTTTAAACGGCGGTTCTCCCCCCGGTGATTTTTCACCGCGCGAAATTTCGCGGAGGAGAAGGAAGAGGGGGGGGGGGGCTTCATTAGTCGGCTGCTGTGCGATATTAAATATTTCGCGATAATTAAACTGGAAATTGAAATTCCGAAAAAGCGGACTCCGCTGTAGATTTCAAGCGGAGTAATCAAATTTCGTTATTTAACTGCGCCCTAGAATCCGATTTCGCGAAAAGCCGGTGCGCTCTCGATCGCCCGCCCTCCCGTTCACCTATTCTCGCAAAGACCGGCGTAAGTAACGTCGCCCGTAACTTTCATTAAGTCGGATCGAAATTGATTAAAGAATCCGTCATTAAAATTAAAGTCGTCGGTATTTAGGACGGTCCGTGTAATACGCGACGTTACCTCGATACGGCGAAAGACGTCGGCCGCCTCCGACGTCGCGGATAATTGCGAGGAAAAAAAAATGGAAAGGGAAGGCGCGCAAAGCTGCGAGAGAAAGAGAGAAAGAGAGAGAGAGAGCGCGTTCGAGATGCGCGCCGACATTTGATAACAATGAAAAGAAGCAAAGTGACAGAATAACGAGCGACATTTGAAAGTGAGGGAAACAGGGACGGTACGTCGGACGACTGTAATGTGTCAACGATGAACGACGGCTGTTACGCCATGTATTCCGAGGCAAAAGGCTTCGAAATTCGCTCGACATATAGCAGTTAATGGCAAAACAATCGGCCGGAATGATTAATAATTAATAATCGACGTCGCGAGCGCTCGACTTACTCGTTTCTCCCGCCGGATCTCGCCGTTCTTGCGAACGAGATCCGGAAAATAATATACGAGTTTCGACGTAACAACACTGGCTGCACAACGGCCAGTTCTATCGACTCACGATAAATTCGCGTTATAGAGGTAATACTTGATTGCTCTCTCAGGGGCTGCACATTAATGCTGCAACGGCTAATCTGCCGCGAATGAATTTTCCACAGCGCAGTACGATAGACTCGCGCTAATCCGTAGTCGGTTGGTATGGAACGTTCCATCCAAAATGCATCAGGTTATTACTTAATATCGGCGAAACAACGGCCGAACGGTTCGCCGTGCGCGTCGCTTGACAACTGTCGCTCTTAATCTTAATCATTGGTAAACATTCGCACGTTCGCGGCGTTTCCTCCTCTCGAGACATCACTTTTCTTTAAGTTAGTCCGCCCGTAAGTCTATCTTCTTAGGTATTAATCGAAACACGACCTACATATAGGTTAGAGATTGACTATATCGAGACCGAGATACTTGAAATCAAAGTTCGCACTACTTGTACATATCACAGGTGCGAAAACGATTTCCGATATCATGTTTCTCATTCTAGCAACCGGACTACTCTTACGATTTTAATGAAAAATCAGAAGACAATAAAGAAGACTTGTAGAAATATTATAAAAGAGAAATACAAAATTATTGGCCATCTAGTTTCGACATATATATCACGTACAAATTGACATATACACAATTTCTGATAATGAAATTCTGAATATGACGGTTAACCTGTAAAGATTTGGTAATATTGTACCCACTATTTTTCCGTTTGTGCCGCTTGATTTTAGGAGATTTTTAAGGATAGAAACTCCTTCGTGTTGTATTAATTGCCTTCCTAACAGTATTGTAACAGACCGACTACTTTAAACCGCAATGTTTCCCGACGGGAAAGCTAGCTCGAAATTCATTGAGAAAGCTGCCGTTTAAATAAAAAGTCCGATATCTTCCGGGATCTTTGCATCGCGATCGATCACCATCAATGGTGAATTATTTTCCATCTTTCCTCGAGCACTCGTTACGTAATTATATAGCACAGCCGGCTGAAAAATATCAAGCTCATCCGGCGATATCGATCTCTCCTCACCGAGTTCCTCGAGGGTGGGCACACCGTAATGGTCGTCGTGGTCGTCCTTGAGGGGAGTATAGGCGCTGCCGATGCAGGCGGAAGTCACCGTTGGTACCGGCGGTTCCGGCGGTTTCATGCTGGCCACGACGTTTTGAAATTGATGGTAGGTCAACGGCGGTTTCCCTCCATTTTTCTCGATGATTCTGAAACGCGTAGTGAGAGAGTCGCGAAATCACTCGCGAACAACAGCGGCGGCTGCGCGACGTGACGAGAAGTTTCGCAGCTACGATTGTTACGAGTATTTCGGACGTTCGAACGTAAATTAATTATTAATTCAGTTAGCGATTCGTGATTTCAACACGTCACGAAGCGGAGAAACGAAAATATCGGGAAAATCTGTCATTCCTCGACGAGGAGTCTGCGAGGATAATCAACACGTTTGGAGTTGCAATCAAGCAAATTTCCACCAGACTTCTCTACGTCATTAACGCGGCTGTAATTAAGTGAGAAACAGATGGTCGTTCAATTGGGCCGTTAACCGTGATTAATCTCAAACGCTATTCGAAAGTCGTAAGATCCTCGGTACTCACTCGTCGAGTTTGTAGAGAGTGTGCGAGACCCTCTGGACCACCGAGATGCCGAGCTCCTTGCAGAGCGCCGAGATATTGTGATCTCGCACGCGGCCGAACGGCTCCGGGTCCTCCTCGAAGGTCAGGTTCGTCGTGCCCCACTCCTTGAAAAGCTTGGGCAACGCATCGGCGGGCTGACCTCGGATCACGAACAGCCGGGAATTGAGCTTCCTCAGAGAACAGTCCAGATCCTCCAGGCACTGCAGCAGAAACCTGCCGCACGGGCGATGTGTCGGATGAAGCGATCGAGTGCCCGGACGAAAATTCATCGAGTTCCGATGAAACTTGATGAATTTTCACGATTTTCACCTACGATCGCGTGACGATTTCGGGTAAGATTACGGAGATCTTGGCGATATTATCACCCTGGTAGAAACTGAACGCGGCAAATGTCCAAGCAGTACAATTACACAGTCAACTTTAACCGCATGTAATTTGAAAATTATCGCAGCCTCATATCAGTTTCGCACTTAAACTTTCATCTGAGAAAATCCCGAAGAATCTGTCACGTTGAAGAAGTATTATATTTCTGGGATACTCTGTATATGTTAAAATAGACAGCGCCATTTATTATATTTGATATATAATGATTAGACAGCCAGTTAAATCACAAAACTTTCTTGCATCAGCACTAATATTTACTCGACCCAAATAAAATATTCGTGAAGGAATAGTGGAATAATTATTTACTCGAATGTAGCACTTTTTTCTTTCAGAATATATTTCAATGCATAATCGGCCAATAACGGACTAATAACGAGTTAGAAAATTTCATCTAGCCTGTATTAGCTAGTTACTCATTTTTTATTCAGGTCGATTAGATTTCTATTCGGGTAAAATCAACGGAATTATTTCCACCCTCAAATCGTCGCGTTTAACTATTTAACGAAGTGTAGATAATATAACTATCGCGGTAGTCGTAAACTGATTTCGAAGAATAAACGATAGTTGCGAATGAAATGAAAAATTGAGAAAGAGATTTTTTAATTATCTTTTTGTTAATAAGTGAATACCGAGTGATTGTGTCTTTTTCGCAGGTATTTCGTCTAGTCGCGGGAAATGATTAGAAGACAATCAATAAACGTACCGCGCATTCTTCGCGATACATTGTGAGATATCTGCGCTGAGATTTTTGGTCGTTGTCGCTAATGTCCTTCTTGTCAACTGTGATTCAGTGGGATTATCGACAGCATCTCAGCGTACGATCGCTTAGGAAACGGTTATATAACGCTTAATCAACATGACAAATGATCGACAACGACGAGAAGCGCGCTCGAATGTCCGCCGCGGTAATGCGACGAGATTGCGCGATGCAACGAAGATCTACCGCACTGTTTATGGAAGCACATCGATGCGCCGGTTATCGAATTAAATAATCGATGTTCTTATTATATCATCTCTTTAAGTCAAGTTAAATATAATATATTCGTATTTATTGTTTTTGGTAAAAAGAAAACTTTTTTTGCCGTATGTTCAATAAATCAATAAATAACCTACGTTTTCATATTTAATATTTATCAGTAACTTCTTAAATATCCATACTTATTAATCATTTATACCTGTTATTAAATAAGTAAATGTTCAACACGCGTTAGTATTCGTCGAAGGTTTTCCAAAAAGCGGGAAATGATTCTAAAAAAGAAACCCCTTTGAAATATTTATCACCCGATCTCCCTCGACGATAATGCGAATGGCGCACTCAGTGCACCGACATGCCCGGTTATGGATGCGATATTTCACGTGCGACTCGAAAAAGCCCTCGGCCAATATCGATCTTTCCTTCGACCTCTCGCGGTATCGCACTCACTCACCTCCATTTATTAATGCCGACGTTGGTGCTTCCGGCGAACCAGGGGTCCAGCACGAAGACGCACCGGAAAGTGGATGCGCCTGCCAGGCCCTCCCTCAACGAGGGGTTGTCGTGCAGCCTGAGTCCCTTGCGGAACCAATGAACCGTGTGCTTCCTGCCGTCACCCCGGATCGACGTCACTCCTTGACCCATTTTGTTGTTACTGCTGCCCGTCATCTTTTCTAAGTGCGCCCTGCAGAATAGACATCGTTAATTAGCCGCGGAATAACTGACTCAGCATTTTCGGAATTAATTCCATTGCCGTTCTCCACCGCCGGCGACAGAACACCGTGCTGTATCCGCGAATTATGAACGACACAGAGGGTATTTCAGAGAGTCATCCGTTCCGTAGATCGTGTCGCGAGACTCGCTATCAATTTTTCAATCGCAATGCAAATTTAAGCGCAGTTCAATCGAAAAACAGAGATTTCTTTCTAATACGCACTGAGAGAAAAAAGTGCTTCATTCAAGTAAATAATTACTTCAATACTCCTTAACAAATTTTTACTTGGATTAAATAAATTTTACTTGGAGTAAGCAGATATTACTTGAAGGTGGCAAAATAGTACTATATTCAAATAATATTTTCTTAATCCAAGTAAGACTTTTTAATATAAAAGTCACGAACAATTTCTTCGAGAAAAAAAAAATAAGGATGATCTGCAACGGTTCGACCCGCTCTCGATTTTTTATCGCAATGCAAGTTCAATCGCAACTTAATCGGATCGAAAATGGAATCGATCAAAAACGTAGATTTTTTTGATACAAGAATCACAAATAATTTCTTCAAGAGAGAAGAACAAGGACAGGATCTGCAATTTTCGGAAGACACTTTCGCTTCCGGAATACATTCCGCTTCTAAAGAGAAGCACTCATGGCATGCGCCCTTCCCGTCCACGAGATCCCTTCTCGATTACGGCGGCAAGATCGGCGCCGGGATGTGCGTCTCGAGCTTCCTCGTGCTATCAATCGTCTCGAAGACGAGAGCCGCCCGGCGAATGTCGCGTCGCGTAGTCGGTGCTCTCTCGAAGCCCAAAGTTCAATGCGCCAGATCGATTCCCGTGGGAGCCCTTACAAATGTACCCTCCACTCTCCGTCCGGCGAAACGCGCGTTAAAGGATCCCCCAATCTTCCGTTTGTTTCGCCGCTAAGCCGGAAAATAAAAGTCTACTCGCGTGCGACGACCTGGCAAGGCCGAAAAAGCTAGCCGGGCCGCTTCGATCCGCGAAGGCTTCGTTGCGCGGAAAATTCGATTTTCAGATCTTATTTTAAGATCAAATACCTTCGATGCGAGAGAGAGAGAGAGAGAGAGAGATGCCTTAGGAAATTTCCACTTTGAAATTCTCAATAGAGTTTATTCTAAAATATATAATATAGCTTTTATATGCTAACTACTAGTATTTAAAAATGAGATAGCAAATAAAAATTGAGGTTACATTATTCCATAAAGATCTTAAGAAAACAGAAATGAGCGTTACTTTACTGCCTGGCAACGAAATTATGATTTTTCATTTCATAACTGTAATTTCTTTTATTGAAACCATCGACCAACTTATTTATCTAGTCATTATCTAACCATTAGAAGAAGCAATTTTTACATTACTGGCTAGCAGCGACATTAAACACAAATTTATTATCTCCTTGCTAGACATCGACGAAGTTCTGTTTCTACTAAGGTTATATCTTTTCTCAATCTTCATCAGCGACCAATTCGCGGCCAAACAATCGACGAGAAAATTTCCAATCCTTCTCTCTCTCTCTCTCTCTCTTTCTCTCCCTTAAATATCACCTACATCTTTTCACTTAATTTTAAATATATAAATAAGAGTATATTTTTAGATTTCCGCTGCGCTTCCGATCCGCTAATAATATAGAAGGCTCTCTTCTTCGAGATTAAAGAACATCACTTTTCCGAGCGATCAGCGATAACCGAGTTTCCTCCCGGTGAAAGTAAGATATATCTTATTTTCGCAACGACTGCACGATACGACGAGCACGACGGGCTTGAATTTATCACTGGCGAACGTATTTCGACGGTTTGTTTTCTAATCGGATCCACGGCATTTCGCTTGTAACACGCAGTGATGCGCGCGCGCTATCACACGACTATTATCGCGACGATGCATTTTCGTCGCTCTCGCGGATGATGCGACTCATCATACGGGCACCGTTACGGGCTAAATTAGTGTTTACACTGTTCCAGGAGTACATATGTACATTATCCCGACGTCGGAGTTTATTTAAAACCGCGCGTCATGTTGAACGCAATGCAAAAATCAGTTTGCGAATGAGCATTGACAATTTCACTTGTCCATCGCCATTTGTTATTTTTCGATATTTATAATCATACACGTGGAATATTGTTGTTAAAAAAAAATATATATATATATATATATCTTATTTGTTTAAGATAGTCGGGAAAATAAAGTCAAGGAATTCCTCTTTCTACATAATGAAAAATATTAATATTAAAGATACCATGTAAGGATATATAATAAATAGGCAAAATAATGTAATTTCAGTGTTTTCATTTCATATTTTTATCATATCCTATAAGTGTCAGTTGTAAGACCTACTTTTTGGAAGCGTCAATTTTCAAATATATTAAAAAATAATAATTTGCAAGAAAATAATATAATAACTTTCATAAAAATATTTTATATTTCGGCAAGGAAATACTGCCGTTTTGTATCCACGTATATAAATTAAAATTTCACATCTTCAACAGAATTTTAGAATCCAAGTAAAATGATATGTCTATTTTTGTTGTGATGCTTTTCTTTGATATCTTAGCCGAGCAAGACTGCCATGCTATTTTTTCGATTCATAAATATTTATAACTTCGAAAAAAACTCTCTGAGTGTAATTATGGCTGCACTCAGCAGAGAAAGTAGCTCAACGAGCGCTCAGTGATTATCGTCTGGAATATTTTTCGGAATCTTTGATAAATCGAGGATGAATATATCAATCAGGAGCAATAATCACTACGTTCCATTCTCTGCTGAATGCAGGCAGCGATATAATTATGATTAATGCTTATATCGTTTTCATTAGGGCGGAAAAATCAATCCGCAAGTTCGCGTGTTTTCCGGAACGTAGCTGTAAATCTGCAAAATTCCAAATCGGAGATCGACGCTTTGCGACTATTGAATTAGCGCGTACACATTTAGTTTAATCCTCACGTGGCGCGGCCGAAAATTCAAAACAACGCATATTTCACCTGGAATTACTCGGACATCGCGAAGAGCCCGAGGGAGCGGCGCGAGATCACGATTGCGTATCTCGCGAGATCGAAGACAGTTAACGAAATCCCGGCGCGCGCGTGGCCGCTTCAGAGAGATACGATGGCCGCGGTTAATTTCCCCGGCAACCAACGGGCCAGAGAGCGGACACGGGTGCATTAATTTCACCCCGCAGCCGCGTTATATCCGTTGCGATCCAGTGACGTAACCGACAGCAGAATGAAATACAGGCAGCACAAAATATCCTGAGATCGTTCTGGATGCGCGCTGACAGGGAAAAGAATGATTACTGTTATCATAATTTATATTCATTTCTGGCGCGATTATATATTTTTATAGCGCCTTCAGTTATATAAATTGTACTTCTAATCCAACAATACGTTATAGCAATTATCACTATGACATTTTCGTTCAAAACGACCATATCATGCGATTATTACGCATTAAAATGATTAAAGTGATTTAGGACGAGTTTCCTAACGTTCGATTAATTTCAAATCACCGCTGATTATTCCATTGGAACTGATCCGTCGCGTTTGTCATTTGTTTTAAGCAGAACTGACCAGAAATAACCAATCACGGTTGACACTTAACCGATTGGTAATAAAATCTTAGTCGTATGAATTTTATTGCTACAATAATGATGAGAAATAACAGAAGGAACTATTTCTATTAAGTGTTACTATAATGTCAGTAATATTAACCTTATAAACATACTGCTGCTGCTGCTTTTCTGTTCGAACAACAAAGAAAACATCATAACGCCGGGAATGACTAAGATTTTCGTGGGATTAACCAGTCTCTTCTCCCGGTGTGGAGGCGAGCGCAAACGAATTCGCGATAATCCGGTAGGAGACGCGGCGCCGATACGGAGGATTTCGCCACCGATCCCGTCACGACGTCGAGTCGTCGGGATGTTCTTCGCATTTTTCACGACCGCTCGGCAGCGTCCGCTCTCGATCACGATCGAGGGATTCCCGGCCTCATTCCCCGACGACCGGGCGTCGACGACGGCGTCTTCGGCTTTAAAAAAGCGACTCCCGTGCATTATTAATTGTTGAGAATTATTGAAAGAATTATTGAAGGCGGCCGGGAAGACGGACGATTTATTATTCCGCGACTAGCGCCGTCAGCGGGACGCGATAATCAAGATCGATCCTCTCGAGCACCCCCGCAGCGTGGGACGGAGCTGGCTCGAACGTTAGTTACGCTATTGCGCCGCGCAGTTGCACCTCGCGCGGCTGCACGCGTGTGTCGATTTCCAGCGGCGACGAAACCGCTCTCGAGATTAGCCCTCGCACGTACCAGGGCTATCTTGCGGCGCGTTATTCATGAGCCGCGAGCTCCCGCGCTCAACTACGTGTGCTTCGGAGTAATCTATCGCGGAATTTGTTCCGCCGGCGCTCTGCGGCCGGCGAAGCGCGCGCGGTTCACGTGCGTGCGCGCGCGAGGCGAAATTCATTCATTCGTGATCCCACGATTCGTGAGCCGCGGCAAATCAGTGGTCTCATTGTTCTCGCAAGGTGATCTGTCGAGATAACTGTCATCTTGAGAAGGAGAAAGACACAGATGTCCGTTTACAATTACATTTCATTCAGCGGGAAAAAAAAGCGTGTGAGCCTCGTAGTTTTAATATGTTACTTTCAGGATTAACTGCGATTCCACCGGTTGCATCGGATTATTGCGTAGATCGCGTTATTCTGCCCGTTATATTACGTTTGCCGTTACATTATCGTAAAAAACGTAAGGAAACATCAGTGACGACACCGAGCGGCGGTTCCGTCGTTAGTCCTTTCAGACGTTACATTATCGCCACGGACACGTCCTCCCCCCTATCTCTCTTTTCCGGTCGTTATACGCCTCAGGAAACGATGTAATCGAGATTTATCGTTTTTTTTAATGTAATCATACCACCTTTCCGTGATGGAACCTGCGCTGCGAACGATTTCCGCGCGCAGGTGAGAGCGTTGAAAGAATCAACGACGCGTGACCTCAATGATAGCGAAAAGCGTTGTCAAAGTCAACATATAAATCTTAAATAGAAACCTCTACTTTTCATAACATATCCTTGTAGCTGACGTTGAGGCGTTTTCAAAACACAAACCTTTTTTTCAATAAGAACTTTCCAAGTTATAAGTCTGGTATTAATTATAAAGATATTTAATGTTAAAAAATTGTGGAAATATAGAAAATCAAAAGAGAAAGAGAGAGAGAGAGAGAGAGAGTATTATTCCATAAAAATCTCAGGAAGGCAGAAGTGAACGTTACGTTACTACTTGGCAACCACTGATCATTTTTCATCTTGTAATTTCTTTTGTTCAACCATCAGCTACCTTATTTACTTAGCTGTTATCTAGCCACTAGAAGAAGTCAGTGTTACATTACCGGTTAGGAGCGACGTAGTAGACGCAAATTTATCACTTCGTGGTTAGACACCCACGGGGTTCAGTTTCCGTTAGGATAATTACGCGCACCACGAGTCCGCGAATGCGGTCGCGAGCAAGCGAGGAAAAAAAGAAACAGACGTCGTGTCGTGGCCGCCGCAACGCTCACATAATCGTCCTTTCCTCCGGCTGGATGATAATGTAAGAGGGTAAACATTTATTGTTTGGGTAAACATTTATGGATTTAAAAAATTGATTTTGTTTAAAAAATACAGTGTTTTGGTACAAATTTATATATTTATTTGAAATAAACTATCTGAGAAGGAATAAAAATGAATCTAATCCCCAGCCTTACTAAAGTGTATGTGTGTGCATATGATGAGTCTATTTATATTAAAACTAAAACAGTGAAGATTGGCAAAGGCCCCTACGCAAGGTGTGTTGTTAATTTACTTATTTAAAATATTGTTATCTGAATTTATAATTATTCCATTATTTTTGGTATTTGTTTCTATTTAGCAGATATATCTTGCGTGTTTCAATTTTGCTATGTTTCAATGTTAGTATAAGATAGATTCATCGCACATGCTTTAGTAAAGCGAAAGGTCTCAGTTTCACAAGCAAAATATGCCAGTTATGATTACGATACGGCTATAATTGTACGGAATTCCTTGTTATGTTTCTTCTCATGTTTGATAACCTTAACCTTGACATGTATTGTTGAAGTAATAGCTTTCGGTAACTTTCATAGGATTTCTAACGGATTTTCTTGGTAACATTTTAGTAAACAATGAGCGACGGCTGAAACCTTTCGAATGTTACTCAAGGCTGTGACGACCTTGGCAATATATGTCAAAGACACAGTCGTATCTCGTTAAACGCAATATTTACCGTACTTTTCTATCAATGCTTGCTCAATAGTCTTCAGAAGCGAGTATCTCGCGTTTTCCGTCCACTTTCGAAAAACTCGCTGGCCGCGCTGCCTCTTCAGCGCGCCTCGCCGCCGGAAAATTCGATGTTTTACGAATACTCGTGTCAAGGAAATCATGGCCGATCTTTTCCCGCTAGTTTCTCCTCCGAGTAAGATAACATTCTAGAAAGATACCGAAACGTCGACATTGCGTAAGGCCGTCGTAGCCGATGACGTCTAATTATAGCTCCCCGGCGACGGCGGCGGCGACGCCGATTAACATCATGTATACCCGAAGCACCTGCGCATAAAACTTGTGTGCCGGCTTTAATGCGATCCACGTCACCGACGATTTCCGCCCGACCACGTCCTCCTGATCGCCTGAGAAAACATTTTCCACATGAACCGGCCGTGAGCGAGCAAGATGCTGCCACGGGGAGATCGTGATCGGCGCCGGTGCCGTTTATCGCGTGAATTTGATCAACCACCTGTTGTGCCACACCGCGCGCCTGCCGATAATACTATCCGACGTATAAAGAATTTTCGTCAACAAATTCGAATTTCGACTGGATCTCAGTCCTTCCACCAGAATCCCCATCTATTGTTTCAGGGTTCCATTCGTCTGCGGCCGTTAAGTCAGTTGTTCCGTAAATTTATTATCTTAGCAATCTTCTCAAGTTTTACCAGCATATCAATCGAAATCCAGCCTACATTCATGTCAAATCAAAAGAAGATTGACCGTATCGAAAGGCGAGATAATTGAAATTAAAATCAGCGCTATCTGCATGTGTCACAAGTACGTACAGAAACGGTTTCCGGTATCGTGGTTTAATGTTATCAACTAAATTACTCTTAAGATTTTAATGAAAAACAAAAAGACGATAAAAGAGACTGGTAGAAATATTATAAAAAAATTTGCAAGATCGTTGCCGCCGGCTGTATATGTTGTATCATTCTCTAGATCGAAGCTCTCTTCTCTAAGGCTCTCATCTCTAAGGCCGACGCCTCCGCGCCACGCACACTCCGGGTCTCGAAGAAGAAGCGAGCGGAAGATGAAGACGGTCGTCGAATTATCCTGACGCCTATCAGGCTTCGTCGGCAGCCGAGATATCTCGAAAGAGCTGCGTGCCAAACGCGCTTTGATGGATCCGCGCGTTTAACCGCGACGACACGACAGTGACTAACCGCGCGTAGGTTCTGCATCCTTTCCGGAGACAAAATGCCGGGACGAAAGGAAGCAAAACTACGAGGGAGGGCACGAGAGATACCCCCGGCGACCCTTACGCGTTAATTGATAAGGGTCGAGCCGAGACTAAGTTGGCAACATCCATTCCGCCGAAAGTATCCACACGTCGAGCGGACGAGTCAATAAGTCAACCCTTTGAGGACGAGCGACCTGTTCCTGGAAAACGTTCTCTTTGTGCCTCGAGGCAATCGATGATAACAAGGCTCTTACGGCCGTTAATGAGATTAGTTAATTAACTCCCACCGTGGTAAATCTGCAATGACGTTTTTGCTTTGCAGCTTCGCGTGGCGGCCGGACGAATTCTGGAAACGCCGATCGATGGATTACACATGGCAAACCCGCGCGGACAGGCTGGATGTATTTTTTCCTTGATCTTTACGCCGAAATTCCTCCGGCTCGAATTATTTCTCTTTCAACCGTTCGACTCCACAATCTATCGCAGAGAACCTTTTCACATTTTCGGCTTCCCGCGGCTAATAATAATTTGAATACCACTTGACAGTGGAATGACATACCGATGAAGTTCACGCGGCGGAATGAAAACGGCCCGGCCGCGCAACTTACATCATTCAGGGTCCAACTTACGCGGCGGCTGAATAAACCATAGTCACGCAAGAAAGATCCAACCCGCGAAATTATGATTCTTCAGATTTTCTTGCCAATGTACGTGAAAGAAAAAGATTCAAGCCTTAGAGGCGGCCGAAATTAAATCAAAACATAGTTCTTCATTCTCTAAAGGTTAAGCTTGTGTAATGAATACCCTCAAAGATACGTGAATGGATGGCATGCTTGACTTCTTGAACGATTGTAAAGAACCTCAGTGCTGTTTATACTTGGAAATCGTGCGTCGAATTGCATCGCGCTTACCTACGGGCTTGCGCTCGAAGCGCGCTGCACTTTCTCCCTTACTTTCGTCGGAGAGATTGGACGGTGAAAGCGCGTCGTCAGAAGGGACCACCGGCTGGCTCGTCCAAAGATCAGGGATGCGATTAGGCACACGAAAGCCCCGGGAATCCGCGAGGCAACTCAGCCGGCCGAGCAGGCCCGGACACGACGCGCATCCTCGTCGTCCTCGTGCGTCCTCCGACGATCAGGCGAAGGTCGAAGGAACGTCGATCGCGCTTCTCGATCTCGATGGAGATCGACGACCGGAGCGCGCGCGGTCGAGTAGTCGTCGAATCGTCCTTGCGAATTCCGCGGCGAATCAACGCGGAGAAGTCTTACAAGGCCCGTGCTTGACCCGCTCCCGATTCTCTATTCCGTTTCGTTCTACCAACTCGAGGTCGCTAAGAAGGACGGAAAATTGCAGTCGAGGCGATTCACTCGTGACGCGCCGCCGTTTCCGCGACGCGTCCGTCTACCGTCGTTGATCCTCGTGCACGATGCTAAATCCCGACTCTACTACGACTACGCCGTGCAACGTTCACCGACGAGAAATTAATTCACACTCGCGCGTGTTGCCGCGCGTCACTCGTGGCACACGCACACTGGAAAATCGCCGCACCAAGTGGCCCCTTCTTCGGGGGGAAAAAGTAGGAAAAATGCGACAGCGATAACACGTCCGACGTGATGAAATTCGACGATATAGTTCACTCCGGGACTTCGCGAGCGAAAGCGCGGGGGGATCGCCGTGGAAATTCTCGCGGGCACTCGCGGACGCGCTCGGTTCCAGCGAATCCTGTCTCACCCCTTTCTCGTGTTTTCGTCGGAATTTCAATGAAAATCGCCCGCACCGTCGCGTCGGGGAAAACCAAGCGCGCAAAACCGCACCGCGCTAACAGTCGATCGCATATGCGAACGCACTAGTCGCGGAGGGCCGATAGGCGAGGGAGAAGCGTGCAGGGAGGCGCGGGGGCGGCTGAGCCACGCCGAGCGCAACGTGACCGCCGATCCGCGGCCGATCCAATTGGACGTGCTGGTCACGTGGTGCCGCGGTCACGTTGCAGCCGCCGTGGCCGAGAGTGCGAGCGGGGAAACGCTTTCCTCCTTCGTCGTCCGTCTGTCTGTCCGCCCGAGGCCGTCCGTTTCTACTGCCCGATCGTTTCCTACTCGCAGTTTCCACTCGCGATCGGCATGACTCGACCGGAATTAGGCTCGATTTCCCTGTTTACCGTACGGGGATTTATTTGGATTCCTTCTCCCCCTTCTTAAGTAATAAAATATAAGAGTATTTAATACAGTGAGAGAAAAAGATTGTTAACATTTGTATATCTAAAATCGATGTCTTAAATTATACACGCAGAAAAATATATATGCTCGTACACTGAGGAGAAAATGTTTGATATTTGTAACTATGTAATACCATAACTATAAATTATAATGAAGGGATTGTAGTTGAGAAAACAATTGTTTCCAGTGAGTGTTATTATAGTGTCAGTGATAATAATCTTGTGATAATGTATGTCGCTACAGCTATTTTTGTGATTAAAAACAAAGTAGGATATAATTGCCCTCACAGTACTGGACATTACAGGGAGGTTACAACCTTATAGAGTTTAATGAGAAGGTTACTGGTATATACCATCCTTACAGAAAACCTTTACAGGAAAGTATTGCTGGCCAATTTACCACAGGCAGCAATACTTTTTTTTATAAGAGCCGAACAATGTCGAGATGCTCTAGAAGAAATCATACATCGTCGTATACAGAACAAGATCGATTATTATAAGTGATTATTGAAAGGAGTAAGTATACCGAAGGGGAGACCTAGACTTTGATCTTGACACATATCATAGAGGTGACCGTCTTGAGTAACCTTCAGGAAGTTCTGTTCGTCGCTCGTTGTTTGTTAAAATGAAAGAAGTTTGAGTTGTTCTAGTTATTGACGCTTAAATCTTTCACCTTACTAAATTAATGAGTCTGTTTTTACTAAAATAACAGATTCTGAAAAAATGAGCAAAGACTCTTACGCAAAGTTTGAGAATTGAACTTTGAAATTATTCCATTTTTATGAGTCTCGCCTCCTCATCGCGAGTTATTAAATTCATATAAATATTTAAAACAAACTATTTTGACGCTAGAAACAGCGAAACAGAAATTTAAGATTATCCAAATAGGAGTCTAAGTAGGAGTAAATTATATATTAAAAGAAAGAAATTATTACATTGAAATAAAGATTTGCTAAAGAATATTGGAGTAATTATTTTATTTGGATTAAATAATTACTTCGACACCCCTTAACAAATATTTATTTGAATGTAATATTTTTCTCCTTCAATGTATCATTAGAATTGAACCTGTTTTGATACTTTAGCTACCACAGTTTTGCAGAGAATTAAAGGTTTAACAGAAAGCCAAAATCCTAACTCGGCCATAGTGACGCATCTACGACAAAGATAGACCCCTATAATTATTTCATTATATGATTATTACAAATATTTTGTTCTCAGTGCATTCACGAAGAAATGAATGAAACGTATAATATATATCACTTAGAGGAGCCGTAAATTCTTTCGTTGGGTTTTCCTCCATCTCTCTCGGTAAAATCGCAGTTGATTCGCCCGTGACGAAAATCTACCGGATGTTCCAATTCGCCGAGATATCTCTCTTTTTTTCTCCCTCTCCCTCTCACAGTGAAAGGGTTTCCCCGCGCCAGAGAATTCAGCTTTACGGCTGTAAGTGGATAACGCGACTTGGTGCCTCGGATAATTGCGGACTGACTTCGCTTTAAACGAGAATTTCATTTGCACCTTACTTGAAATTCTCAAGATGCTCGGCGCCGAGTATTGAAAAGTCGCTACGTGATGATCTCCCACGATATTTTCGTCGGGTAACAGCCGTCGTACATAATTAAAGCATAGATCAATATTTCTGCAAGTCTTCAAAATTATCTTATAATGTTTCGAAAGAAACCCCTAAAACTCATCTATCGAAATGAAATGTTCCAAATAAGATATACCTCCTTAACGAGTTTATTTTCGGAAAAAAGCCGAGTTCTTTCCCTCAAAATATATATAATTTCCAATAAAATCGCATTCAGTGCACGCGAAACGAGAGTCGTCTCCGACGAATTGCTTGCATATATTTCGCACTTTGCGTAACTGTTCGCGCAACATCAATTCGCAGGCGGCGGGCTGCGGTACGAAGTTGCTATTGATCCGAAAATCTGGTTTATGTAACGAATTTGCGCCCGCCGGATTAAAATAGGCTTCGCGTGTTGAATGAAGCGTGCATTTAACTATTCATCGGCCCATCGATCCGCCGGAATAGTCTCGTTTATCGCGCGATACGTGCATGGCCATTTCGCGGAGACGCCGATCTCGATCGCGGACGTTACGATGCGTGCTGTGCTCTTGAATTAATTGCAGGGTAGTTGCGGAATAAAACACGAGGCGATACATTGACTTATTGTCGCAAAACTTCTCACCACGTCTACGAAACATACTTCGCAGATACTCAGCGACTTACATCGTCATCGTAATCTCGAGCGATAATTAAAACGCCACTTCTGCGTGTCGCGCGCTTAATCGGCATGTCGATAGTGCAAAAGATTCGTGATCGAATGAGACGCACATTCGAGACTTTTGCGATTTCCAGATTTGCGAGTATTGTCGTGAACTCGCGTTCTGACCGATATCAGAGAATTGTGCTGCTTTCTTTCTCTCTCTCTCTCTCTCTCTCTCTCTCTCTCTCTCTCTCTCTCTCTCTCTTCCTCTTTCTCGTCTATCAACGACAAAAAGAGAAGAACGAATCGTTCGAAAGCAGAACGTTGCTTCTAATTCTAATTAATTCTAACGGAGAAATTATTTAAAATATATCCTCCTTCTTCCTCATTCGCATCCTCATCGAGCAAGCCTCGCATTTCTGCACATCTCGCAATTATTAAATTGTGTTGATTATTAATAGAGTTGTTACATGAGAGATAAAGAGATAGAGAGAAGGAGGATTTTCAAATTTTGCATTTATGTCGATTTGAAGAAAATCGCAATTTATACCCCTTTTCGATAAAAGATAGTAGGATAGATAATATTCCTTATACCGTTAAGGACCAAATGAAACGATAAAAGGAATTTTGTGGGTTGCGGAAGGTATATTGAACTTTTGGGATACACTGGATATTGCGTAAGTCTCGGTGCATCTCTCCTCGCTTTATCCTTATTTTGTGCGATGCGTTATAAAGGGAGATCCTGTTCATTGCCGTGCCGCCATTGTTGCAACTCGCTATGTTCGCTGTCGCTATGTCCCGCGCATTGCATAAGAAAGAATATTTATCTCTGCGATATCCTTGACCGTATTATCGCGCTTACGCGTAATAAGTTTTCCTATGCCGTGCGCGCGAGACGCGTCGCATGATCGAACCTGTGCAAATGGAAATGTGCATCTTCGATTCTTTCGGAGAAATATTATCCACGACACAATCGTTCCTCACACTCTCTGCTGAGCGACGAAGCTACATCCTACATTTGCTCGTAACGTCATCTGGAAAGAAATTCACCGTTATTTTGTTTGTGAAAATCGTTGCCAGATACTCCGTGTGAAATCTTCTTCACACGCGTCCTCACCTTATACATTGGGTCGGACAGGTAGTTCGGCTCAGTTTTCAATCTTTTCCGTGCCGCCATTGTTGCAACGATAAACCGGTCATCTCCTATGACTGAGATAGCCGAACGCTGCCGTAACAGCAGCGAAGAATCGTGGATGACGATTGAAAACAGCTATAAAACTGTTGCTGCGCCTTTTAGCAATACAGCTAGCATATATTTGTAACTCGATCATAAGTTGTCTGTCATGTTGTATGTCTCATAAAATAAATATGATTATTATTATTAGTAGCATTAAGGAGGTTGTAAGGCTCAATGTCATATTTTCAGCGATGCATTAAAAGGGCCACTAATAAATTTAATATTTATTAAGCAAAATTACATTCCTACACCTTTATTTTACTTTCTTTCTTTCTCTTTAGCGCTACAGCTCTTTGTAGGACCTGGACCTAATGCCCAAATTTCAGATGTTTTCTCAATTCCGGGTAGATGCTTTTCTTTACACCTAAGTGCGACATTCTGCAACTGATTTTTGTAATTAGCGGGGAAGGCTGGCAATTATTTTAAGCTGGGTTGCGCTACCGCATACGTGCATCATGCCGCTTTTGAAAGTAAGATTTTGCTGAAAAGAAACATTCTTCGGAATTTTTCTCGCAAATTCATTACGTAATCTAGATAAGAGATATTTAAATAACGTTTATGCCAAAAAGTAATTTAAACTATATAGTTAAAGCGCAGTTTTTATGTTATTTAAAAAACATCCCACTGCCGTTCAGAGTTAGATTATGTTGGCTAATATGTAGACACGTGTTTGTTCCTAATTACAAGTAGGAGGTTGCTCAACATTTTTATATTTTTATTTAATTTATCAATGATTTTTTATTTATTTAATTATATTCTGTTTCATTTCATGTTCGAAACTATATATAACTTCTTTATATTGGATTGGAAGGAAAGTAATATCGTATTTTTCTAGCTCAAAAGCTTGGAGGAAGTTTATTTATATTTAAAGACAACTTCAGTCAGTAATGTAACGGCCATTGTTTTCCATAATCTTACTCAGGAAAATGTTTTGCTGGTCCAATTAGAATTCTAAATGTCACAGGCAAAATGTATCGCTATTTTCTGCTAAAAAATTGTCTGTACTACATATAATTTATAGCAGCAGCATTCTAGCAATATGTGCAGGAAAATTTAAATCCTGTTACTAATTTTTAATAAGAAGTATGATTGGTTTAACACGTTGGACGCGGAACCGATTTTGCTGTGCTTTCCGTTCAGGCGTCGGGGAGCGCTCAGCGGATGCTTGAGCATACAGAGTATAAATATAAGATAACGCGCTCAATGCGATAGCAATTTGATTTCGCTTTCTATTTATACGATGAGGAAACGGTAAGGTGACCGACCAAGAGACAATCAGTTAGGGCAAGACCGCGAAAATTTTAGTTTGTTCCCTAGGAGTCCTATAGTTGTGTTCTACAAAGCTAAATAATTTATTGATTATTTTCACAAATATTAGTTACCCATAAAACTGAAAATGTTGAAAGAAGATGGCAGTGATACGAGTCGAGTGAATTATTTTTACCGTCCAAAAGTCGACGTAAACATGTCTTTTTATATTGTATAAATTACAAAATTTATTTTTTTAACTTGATACCGATCCCCAGAGACCGACGCCGCGTTCAACGTGTTAATGATGTCAGAAGCGAAAAAACGTATGCCAAGATTGTTTTCATTATACTTTCAAGTAAAAAGATATATCTAGAAAATGACATTTGCGATTTTGGTTCAGCACACTTATAAAATTGGACGAATACTTTTCTTTTTCTTCGCTTCTGGTGTCATTAAACAAGGACAGTCATAACGACTACTCCGGAACTTTAAAGCGACAACTTGGTTGACAAATCATTTCTTTCCACTGAATATATAACTGAGTCAAATTTGCTTCAAAATTCGAATCGTGTTGTTTGACTTATCCTGCAATATAAACCAGATATCTCGCACCTTGTTTTCCCTACTCCATTATTCAAAGGATATAAAAAGATTCATCGGAGGACTTCAAATTTTCGTATCCGTAATCAGTTCGATTATTTTTCTAGTTACGTTCTCGATACACTTACAAAAGT
Source organism: Dinoponera quadriceps (assembly GCF_001313825.1). Classification (NCBI taxonomy): domain Eukaryota; kingdom Metazoa; phylum Arthropoda; class Insecta; order Hymenoptera; family Formicidae; genus Dinoponera; species Dinoponera quadriceps. Next base: position 841,063 of record NW_014554293.1, read on the forward strand.
TCTTGTTATAAAATTATTATTTGGGAGAAAAATTTCGCGGGATCGTCACCTCAGGTCTTAATTTACAGAACTTTCCGACGCTTCTCGGCGGAAGCAGGGGGGCTTTTCAATGCGCTGCAAATACGACAGGTACTTTAGAATAATACTTTTAGAATAATTACAATCATTTATTCGTTTTCACATACAAAACGTATCAAGAAGAACGGATGGAGCGCCTCCGCGCGATCTTCGCCGAAGGCTTCCGTTGCTCTTGCTACATCTTCTATCGCAAAACCGTGTACGTGTGTGTGTGTACGTGTGTGTGTGTGTGTGTGTGTGTGTGTGTGTGTGTGTGTGTGTGTGTGTGTGTGTGTGTGTGTGTGTGTGTGTGTGTGTGTGTGTGCGCGCGTGCGCGTGTGCATACGTGTGGCATATATAAAAATGACTCTTCCTAAAAATCCGAAATGAGTGTCTCTTCGTTCGTTCAAACGGTTTCTTCGTTCGAGCTAACACTACGCTTGCTTTAATCTCTCGATGCTCTAGCTATCGATATATAATATTCGATACGCTATTCTGTAAATACATATGTACATACAATACATGTATGCATGCAACTCTATACACATATTGTACGTACATACACACGTATATAGATTATATATATAACCGCTCTCTATAACTAAATATCTTCTCTATACATCTTCTATATTATTTATAGCTTTTTTCCATAAATTTTTTTCATGCGCTTTTTTCTTTACAGTATACTCTCGTTAGATTATTTGTTATTCATAATACGATCTCGTGATTTTATGAAAC
>NW_014554293.1:842139-947616 GCF_001313825.1 Dinoponera quadriceps
TTTATGAACCCCCCCCCCCCCCCCCCCCCTCCACCGACGTTACTTCGTTCGCACGGGATTGGCTATCATACACGTTACTTAATCCATGCACATACGTACGGCATATATTCGTACATGAATGAAAATTTACACACAAGATGAAGAATAAAGAAATATAATTGAAAGACTATCATTCCCGCCGATGAAGCCCGATCCCCCCCCCCCCCCCCNGATCCCTGTGAGAGACGAATCACCGTCCGTTGTGATTAGGCGAGAGATCGCCAACGAAAAAACAAGAGAAAAGAAAAAAAAAATACGGAAGAACGATGAGAGCAACAATGAAAACAACCTCTCTACCGCGACCATTCGTACTCGATGCGGCGGCATTCCCGTTTATTCTGCACTAACGAGGAAACTTCCAGAAGCCTCTTCGAGTCTCGCGATTCACAGATTTGTCGTAGAGTGGCTCGAAATAAAAGACGATTCTCTTTCATTCCGAGTCGCTGGAGGGTAAAAACAAAGAAGGAAAAAACGATAAACACAAAAGGACATCTGACGGTTCATTAAAATCGTAAATTTCGACGATATCCGAACGTTCCCTCGTCGATTGTCGACTCTCTCTCTCTCTCTCTCTCTCTCTGTCGTTCTTACATTCACGTTCGTCTCTATAAAAGTATCCTCTATCATTTAAATAACATTCGGTAAAAGACTCTCTTTCTTCCCTTTTCTCTCTCCTTCTTTCTCTTTCCTCCACCGCGACGTTTTAAGGGCGCGACGGTTGCGGTACGTCGTATCCCGTCGAGATGTTGACGATTACGTTCATTCAAGCGCGACGCCGAGGAATTAACCGGTCTACGGCGAGTCCTAACGTGCGCCACGAGCGCATAACGAGCGCACCTTCGATCACGTCCGGTCGACAAGCCTGAAGTACGGTTCGCGGATAGTGGCTGTGAAAGTGGCGAGAAGCAAGCACGCGCGTGAATCCGACGCGGTCTCGTTCTACGGTCCGACAAAAAGTGTCCCGCTTTTCTCGCGGCAAATTTCGGATGAAGCATCTTTCGTTCGTTCGAGACGTGTACGTGCGTGCAAAGTACTACGAAGGATCAACGACGAGAGGGTTAAGGACGTGTCGTGCTCTCCTTTCGCGGTCGAGAGCCCGCGCTGCACATCGACTTGTAGAATACTGCGACAGTATCACAAACGGCAGGGGCGTGGAAAGGCTAAAGCGCGAAATCATTTCGACACCGACGGACTCTTAAAAAAACGTTTTGTGTGTGTGTGTGTGTGTGTGTGTGTGTGTGTGTGTGTGTGTGTGTGTGTGTGTGTGTGTGTGTGTGGCACGTACGGGCGAGGATCCGGGTCCTATCAGCAGAAAAAAAGACTGCATCGCGTACGAAGGAACTGCAACCCGCGACAGTTCTCGACAAGCGCGAATCCCGTCGAATCCCGCGCGAAAGGAACACCGCGGCGGACACCTGCATGCACACAATCGCGCCGGGTGTGTGTATCCGTGCAAAAATCTCTTAATACAACGCTTAATTTATAACAAGTAATTCGATTGCGGTATGATAATCAAGGCCGTCGAAGCTGACAGTAGACAATAATCGCGATATCTCAAGCGGACCTTATCAAACATATAATTTCTCTTCTTCTCTCTCTCTCTCCCTCACATTTTCTCTCACTTTCACTCTTCTTATAACGTTAATACGTGATTCACTTATAATACGTCTTTCTCGCTCGGAAATCTATATAAATGTCACGTAACAAACTTTACACGGTAGGATCGTTCCCGCGAAACATTGCGACTTAAGATAATCGAGATAACGTCGTATATAATTCGCCGCTCCTTCCAACTTGCGCGAGCGTATATGCGCAGAAAGGAGCGGAGAATCGGTCGAGAATCCTCCCATGGCTCCCCCGTCCAAAGTTCATCAGTTCCCGATAGAAACCGCGTTTAACAATGACGCTGCACACGTCCAGCCCTTGATCGGCATATCGATCGACATGCATCGTTTCGCGCGCGCGCGACTCGGCGCCGCTAAACGAGTTGGGAAAGCGGCTATCAAGGACCGACTGTCAGCGAATCGAACTTTCACAGAAAAAAAGAAGCTAATCAACTCGCGTATAATACTTAAGATATATAAACCTTACGAGACTGCTGTAACAAGAAGCGATCTAAGCCTACTTAAATGGACAAGCTCTCTTACAAAATAAGTGTAATCGCTGCGTATAAAACTACAGTTTCAATCTCGTATATACATCTCTCTCTCTCTCTCTCTCTCTCTCTCTCTTTCTCTTTCTCTTCCCGTCGCGATTAGAGACGTGTGCGCTACTGTATACCACGCCTGGCCGAATTCAACATCTCATTCGTTCTCTATTGTCACGCTGTTTTGATTGTAAAAGGTGGGGAGCATCTCATCTTCATTAGCCTATTTTAATTAATAAAAATGGACACGGGGTGTCTCAGAAGCACCGATCTCGATTCCAACAGATTCTTTGACGGTTCTCGCGCACCCGGAACTTTTCGAAACGACGGACACACAAATCGATCGCTCCAGTCGCTACTTTTCGATATATTAGTTAAAAATTCGCACGCACGCACGCACGCACGCACGCACGCACGCACGCACGCACGCNCATACACATATATACACATATTTATATCTCAAATAAAAATTCTCTGTAAAAATAAAGCCTCTTTTAGTTTTGAATGAGCAATAGAATCTCGCCACAAACACTTAATGATCCGTTTAGATGCGCCACGAAGTGGACCTTGAATTTTCCGCTGAAACCAAGTCACCGGCCGCTGCTTGGCCAAAGAATCTGTCGTTGTATGTATACGACCGTGAGTCCGGATCTACAATAGGTCGCAGGTAATCCCCCACCCTTTCACTCTGAGCAGTCCAATATGACGGCGATTTCTGACAAGAGGCGTTCGCCACGCTCGGAAGTCGCGATCACGCTTGAATCTTATTAGGAACGTCGACATCCGCGCTGGACACGCGGATTTTTGCTAGAAATCACAATTGGACGCTCAGAGCGAAAGGCTAACTCAGACTTGCCGCACTCATCGTCCGATCCGCACGGTCTTCAAGCGCCCGCCTTCCGCTCGCTACTTCGATCACGCGCACGCACGACGCGCGTTAGGAACAAAGACGGCGCGGAGAGAGAGAGACGCGCGTCAACGTCTCTTCCTGGGCACCGGGAACGACGTTCACACAACGATATCTGAAAAATCGGCCGCGAGACCGCTTCGTCCGTACTCTCTCGCGATGCACACCAGGTACGCATTCGACATCCGTGCGACCGATCGCTCTTTGAAACACGTCGGACAGAGTGATCAAACTTCCTCCTCCCCTCTTCGCTTCCTCGTCTTCCTCCTCGGCCTATAGGAACATCCAAATGTGGAGGGTTCTCGCGCGCGCATCTCGTCCTATTTCACGCGCTTCGGCGGCCGGCCGCGCTTCTTCTTAGGCACGGTCTTGGCGGTGCGCACGACGAGCGACGGCTTCGCCTTGCGAGCCACCGTCCTCACCGCGGCGATCTCGCGCAGCTCCGCCACGTCGAAACTCGTCTCGTCCTCGACGGCTCTCCTCGAGCGTCTGGTGCGCCTCGCCACCCGCTCCATCTCGTCGAACTTCGCCTGCAGGCGGCGCGCCAGCTCGTAGTCCTCCCGCTCCTGCAGCAGCACCTGCTCGATCCGCTGTTGCTCCTCGATCACCTCCCGGTCCGAGAGACGCTCGTGCCGCTGCTTCTCGTTCACGACGGCCTCCTCCGTCTCGTCGCAGGACTCCGGCGGCGAGTCGTAGCTGAACTTGCCGTTGTTGCACTCGGCCGATCTCTTGCCGGCCACCTTGCCACCCACCATCGTCGCGTTCCTCGATGACTCACTCTTGCCCGCGTCGCTCCTGCGTAATCTCCGTCGCTTCGACACGCTCCTCGGCGCGCCGTTCTCCCGGGACGACGAGCTTTTGTCCCTCCTCTCGGACAACACTCGCTTCCTCGTGCTTCTTTTCGACGACGCGTCCGCCTCCGGCAGCTTCTTCTTCTCCACGTTCACTTTCCTCCTCTTGATGCGCTCCGCTATATTTTCGATCGCCACGTCATTCACCTCGCCGTCCCGCTCGTCGTTTTGCGGACTGGTCTTGCCGCACGACGGGCTGGGGGTTCTCGGATCGTCCTCCTCCATCTCTTTTTCGTCCACTTCCTCGTCCAAGGTGAGCTCGGCGCCTTTCCTGTACCTGACATTTCTGTGCCGTTTGGTCACCATGCCGTTTCGCACGCGCGTCCGCCAGCACTTACGAGTCGTCCTCGCGTCCGACTCGTCGTCCAGCGTCAGCTTTTTGCTCACTTTAGTGCCGTTGACGATCTTGTTTACGCTTTTCGTGTAATTTTTGTTGCTATCGAACGACGACTCGAGGATAAAGTCGAGCCGGGCATCACTCGTCTGCGGCTTCGCCGACTTGCTCGGAACCGTCTGAGGCTGGTTGAGTGACGTCGACGGTTTCTGATCGATTGATGCCGTCGTATCCGTACCCACATTGCGCGCGGCTTGCTTCTCCCTCGCGTCCTGCCTTGCTTTACCTGTTACAACATATTACAAACTAATAAAAACGAGCGCATGTATATTCACCTTTGCGTAGTTTCAATCGCGTGTCCGATAGTCGTCCGCGGGTAAGGCGTCCCGTACGGCAAGAACGAGGTCATCCTCGTAAAATATTGATAACCGAAGTCAGCAGTTTGGTCATTTTATATACGCTGTGAGAGAAAAATATCTATTACTTAGGCTCTAAAGCTTAGGTTCTAAGCAATAAAGTGTAATGTAATTTCCGACAAAAGGCATTTTCCGCGTTGCCGAATGTCGTAATAACGCTGAAATCTTAGAAATTGCGATGTGTCTGATAGCGCTTTTCATTAAAAATTTCGTTACAACTCAGTGCTTAGAGCAAAAGGCCATAGGTTTACTGCAGTTGTTGTAGATCCAGTCTTAAGATACGTACACTATGAAAAAAAATATCGAAGAAATATAAAAATATATTTTTTCGATGAGTACTAATAACATATTTACTTAAATATAAATTCTTTTTCTTTAAATGGAACAAACAGTTACTTTCATGCAAAGGTACGGATTTAAGAAAATGTATATATTTTCTCATTCAAAAACATTCTTTTCTTAATGTAAAAGTATGGATGGTAATATAAATAAACATGTTATTATAACCCGCCGAATAAATATTTACTTTTTAAATATTTTTCTCTCACAGTGCATATAAAATGACCAAACCGCCAAATTAGAAGCTGTCTCAAGAAATGAGCCTTGAGGAGATTTTTAAAAGAGTTATTTTAAGGAGGTTTCTTTGAAGATTTACAATAATTTAGAAATATAAGATGTGCATCGGTAGTGTCTCCATAATTAATGATGGGTTCGCTTTCGTCACACGCATAATTTACCTCTGAAAGCGCTCCAGGAACATCCAATGATCCGTTTCAGGTGTGTCGGCGATGGGGGCTTCAGTACCGCGTTAATCACTCTTTTCATGATAGGAACCACTCTAATCAACTTCGGATCTATCTGTTTTCCATCTGAAATTACAAACATGTATATTAATGTGATACAATATGAATATAAGCAAACACCAAAATGATCTCTCACAAAAATTAGATGTATTTTTTCATATATATGTTAAAATGATGCAAAAAATCATTCCGTTTTATAATCAGTTTTTCGCTCACAAATCCAAAAAGGGGCGCAGGATTTTGTGATTATCAGAGAGATGGTAGGTCATCAAATAAAACGACATTTTACTGATTGATTATATTTTAAAATAAATAAATGTCATATGTATATGTAAAAGAAATGGGGGTAAGTGACGACTTTACGGTTTGTCTATTTTTCTTCATTTTCATAGTGAAGTAAAAATAATCAATGTTAAATTAGAATGTTGTTTAATTTAAATTTTTGAGAATGTGTCAATTTCATCATCTTATCACTATATATAGGTAAGATGACAAAAATTAAAAACACATTTTCTATGCATACAAAAACAACTTTTACATAAATTTTTTATATTATTTTGTTATTATAATATGCCTGTACAACGCAATAAGGTAAAGATAAAAATAATTTAAAGAAAATAAAATCTAGACGAGAACAAAAGTAAAAAGAATTATTTGTAATTATATAATTTAAAATAAAATATATGATTGCATAATCTTGTCTGCATATAATATATCATCTTACCCCTATGGTCTCACATTTATTTATCCAATTAAAAAAAATATAATATGAAAAATGAAAATATTCACTATAATTGTATAAATTTTCATAAAGAAATGCACACAAAATCACATATGGATGTATCCAAAATACATTTCTTATTATATTATCTATTCGTTGTCGCTGATAAACAAACTGTCAAAATTGATAATCAACTGTCATTGAAGTCAAATTACAACAGATTATTTATTATTATCAGCGCTGCCATTCAGTCACTGGAACGAAAAAGTAAAGTAATGATTGCTTTTTGGCAGAAAAGTTGACAAAAAGTAACTTCTCAGACATCAAAGTGACCAAAAATAATATTTCTTGTCAAATTCTGAAAGTAACCGAGCCCATTTAAGCAAGAAAAAAATAACACGCTTACTTTCCCAGGGGTTTATCTTTGAACAACTTAATATACAGTGTATTCTTTTCACGGTACAGTTTGAAAGTTCATAACAAGGAAAGACCAAGGGCGATACAAGTACACTTTCGGAGCAGTTTCATTAAGTTTCATTAAGAGAGACGGCAAAGAAACATACAGAACGTGTTACAAATTTAATGGCAGCTCAGGAAAAAAATGATATTATAATGACGCAACGACTAAATGACGACACATCAATTATTATGAAAAACCGCCGAGTAAGACACCAACTCGTTGTCTGTTATTAGAAAACCCAGCAACTCGCCATCTCACCCTGCTTTCCTTTCATTTTGACGGGAGAACAAAAAGGAAGAAACTTTCGCGGCAAGCCGATAGAATCGTTTCCACGGCTGAAGCTAAGACATCATCGCGAGTGCGTACCTGAAGAGACCTTGAACGAGGTCCTCGGCACGGTCTTGATCGGCTTGAAATGATGGATCTCCTGATTGATGCTGTCGTGGCTGCCCGAGCTCTCCGCGCTCCCTATCCTCTCGTCGTCGTCGGTCCGGTGCGGGTCAGGCGAGCCGTGTGTTCTGCACACCTCCACCTCCAGGCTCTTCTTCTTGCTGTTCACCACATCGCTCGGCACGCGCAGCTCCTCCTTGGTCTCGGTAGCGTAGGCTTGCGACGTCGAGCAACCGGGATCCATCGGATAATTCGAAGTGCACGGCTGGATGTACCTGGGCACCGCCTGCTGCTTGAACGACTTGGTCACGACGTTGTAAACCGCCAGCTGCTTCGGGCAGCAGTTCTTGTACGTGCTCGGCGCGTTGCTCTTGACCTTGCAGTACCTCTCCGCGCAGATCTTCGACAGCAACGCCATGTTCGTCCGTCGCAGCTCGGAGCTGCCCCGCACGGACTCTGGAAGACTCGTCCGCTTGCCATCCGCCGGGTGGGTGCTCTCGGCCTGCGGCGCCTCGGCGTTATTCGCACGCGCGCTCTTCACGTGGTACTTGCCCACGTCGTACGTATAACTGGCTGCCGACGTGTTCAAGCAGTCATTGTAGCACTTGGTGGCCGCCTCCTTCTGCTTCTCCGCGACCTGCTTCTTCGCCAGGTTCTTGGCCAGCAGCTGGTCCTGCGCCAGCTGCGCTAGTAACAGCTGCTGCTCCTCCGCCTGGATCTTCTGTATCAAGGCCTCGCTGGCTCTCCGCTCCGCCTGCCTCTGACGGCGCATCTCCTCCTCGGCTATTTGAAGCTGCGCCTCATACTCCCGGTGTATCTCCCCGGCCGCGCTGAGTATCCTGTTCGCCGCGAAATCTGCGTCAGAGAGGAACACCAGCCGTTACAAGGGGGGACCATGCGAGAAGAAGAGAGGACCGTGCGATTCCCAGGTGGGAAGCTCGCGAAGAGATCGGACGAAGAAATCGCCTATCAACGGCTCGCGGTATCGCGCTCGGCGGCCACTTGGCACGAAGTGCCGCGAAACGACGTCGTGCACGAACAACGACGACGCGTGTGAGAAACATTCCGAGGGATTACATAATTCACGTCGGCGAGACACGACGAAAGAAGCGAGACGTCCATCCGCGCGAGAGAGGCGTAGTCGGCCGACGAATAATGACACGCTCTCGTCGTAGCGCTTCCTCGTAGGTTATGTTACGTTTGTTTATTGCTGGTATGCGCGGGGCGCGAGGAAGGGGGGGGGGATGCGTGCGAGTGTATGTGCGCGCGATGTCACACTCACCAGCAGCGTCCAAACCGAGATCCCGCTCCTCGCCGTTGTGCTTGTCCTCGACCTCTTTCGAAAACTTGGTGCGGATGAACTCCCAGAGGCCGTGGTTCACCAGAGTCTCGGACTTGGTGGCGGTGCGCAGCCAGGAGCCCACCCTGAGCCTGCAGAGCGGGCAGCTCAGGCTGTTGTGCTCGAACGTGCCCTTCAGGCAGCGCAGGCAGAGGTTATGTGTGCACGGCAGCGTCACTGGCTCGATCAGGATACCGCGGCAGACCGGGCACATGAGATCCCGCAGGCACACGTCCGCGCTCGGCCGCGACTGCGACAGATCGAACAGCTTCGACGTGCGCTTCAGGTACGTCGCCATCTTCCCATGTTCTTGCTACGCGAAGACTATCAACGACGGCACTGCGCTCCACTGCCACCATCACGCAGCGCGCTCGGCGATCCCGAGATTCTCGGCGGTTCCGACGTTCCGGCGAGCACGCGGAACGCGCGGAACCGGACACGCCGGAACGGCCGGACTGCTGCGCGCTCCTCGTTCGATATATCGAGTCGATCCCCCCGTGACAACGTCCGTCGACAATTTGTTGAAGATTTCAGGTACTGAAATTCGCCGGCGAAGTTGATATTGTTGGGAGTGTGACTGAACGATCTCCCTTCGAGAGATTCGTCTTGCTTTACCCTCGTTGAAATAATTGTCTCGTAATTATTTGTCAGTAATAATACATTGAGAGAGAGAGAGAGAGATGTTACGTTACTTTGAGACAGTAAGTTGAAGTTTGCAATTAAATTTAATTGGAAAAATTCGTAATATTTCTCGTGCAGAAAGAATCATCGGCGAAGTTAATATTGAATGATTTCCATTGAACGACACGAGTCGACACAAGCATCATCTTTGTTACTCATTGAATGGAACAAAGACAAAATGATACTTGCGTCGACTTGTCTAACTAAATAGAAACATTCATTATTAGAATTATAACTGAATATCGTTCTTCGAGAAATTCGTTTGCTTTTTTTGTTGAAATAATACACCAATTACTTTTAGATTATATCGGGAGCTGTACTTTCCTTTGAGACAGTAAATTGAAACTTTAATTAAATTCAAATAGATAAATTTGGAAATTTTATAATACTTTTCGCGCAGAATCATCAACGAAGTTAATATTATTGGAATTATGATTGAACGTCTTTCTCCGGAAATTGGTTTAATTTCCTTTTGAGATATATGTATATATATCCCACGATTACTTTTAAATTAATACCGAGAGATTGTATTTTGAATAAATTGAAACTTGAATTAAATTTAATTTTAAAAATTTAGAAATTTTCTAATACTTTTCGTACAGAGAAAGTCATCAGTGAAATTAATATTATTGGAATGATATGACTGAGAATCTTCTTCCAAAAGATTAATTTGCTTTTCCTATTGAAATATATGTAATACATCTCATAATTATTTCTAGATTAATATCCAGACTATTTTACTTTGAGATAGTAAATTAGAACTTTAATTAAATTTAATTGGAATGGATTAATCGCGAGCAATCTCGAAAAATTGGTCTTGCCAAGCACGCGGCGCTGAAATAACGAGACTCCGTTTTCCATCGGTATGTATGTATTAAAAAATAGTCGCAAACTTATATTTCAATATATAACAGTATATCATAATTCCATAATAAGATATGTATATTTCTATGACATAATATTTTTATAACACATTTATGGTCCAGAATAATTATTTCGTGCGATATATCGTCTATGTACTTTTCTCTCTTTCTTGGAACTTATTGTATATATATATATATATATATATATTATATTAGCGTAATAAATTCATTTTTATATTCTGGCTACTTACTTTCTAATCAATTAATCCTAAATTCATGAGAAGAAAGCCACGTGCAAAAGGAAACCCGTGAACTTTAAATGACCATGAAACAAAGAAACGATCGCGTATAAATTTTCTCTCAAGTAATCTATAAATATTGAGTACGTATAACGTACCTGGAAAATATACGCAATGTGTCTAAAAAGGCAAAATTGCACATTAATTATTTTCGCATAATTGTATGAACGAAATACTTGCCTCGTACGAAGATGAGGAAATCACGAAAAGATCGTGAAAGGTTTAATCGTAACCGAAAAAAAAAGAGAAAGAATGAAAGAAAAATGTTCCTTATCATATATAGCGGATCCCCGTATCTACCGCTCTCACGAACACTTAACGACAAGAACCACCGCTCCGTCTCTACACACTTTCCTACGAAGCCGAATATCGGACACCTTTTGCACGACGTTACTCTGAGTCGGTAGCGACTACGTATGGAAGCTTCTCGAATTCCTGCATTACGATTGCGTTCCAGGATTCACGTTTAAACGCACTCATGACGCATACAGACGAATAGGATCGAATTATCCGATCGGCCTTAGGAGAAGTGATTTCTCTAATTTATTAGACATCTATTTCGCTTTAGTCGACGAGCGATTCCTCAGATTTTTCTTCGTCGCCTGATCCACCTCCGGCAGCTCGTCGTCTTCGGACTGAGCGGATTTCTTGCCTGAACACATAACACACACACGTCGTATTGATATATCAGGGATCGTCACGAACTTTGACACATCGGGAACATAACGGGAAGAGATTCGGAACATGACTCTCACCTTCTCGCTTCCTCGACTTCTGCTTCGGTTTCGCCTTCACGACGACCGGCGCGGCATTCTCACGCGCGAGTTTGATCTGCTTCACGGCGAAGAGATACAGCAGGTAGCCTTGGAAGAGCGAGATGACGGACACCACGGTATACTGTACAGCGGGAATGTTGAAACTACCGGTGACGTAGTCGAATTTGTTCTCCAGCTTCCTCAGTCCGTACAAGAACACCACAGCCGACAGCGCGATGCTCGCGACGCGGGCGAACACGTATGCCGAATTGGCAATGAGGAAGGACACTGTATGTGTGAGAAATTGTACAAATATATTAACACATTAATATAATTAATTCTCACTTTTTATGTAGATTTTTTTGGTGCAAATTTTTCTATGTAGATGACTTGTTTGTGTAGATGATTTCTCGACGAGAGACTTACGTCTCGACGCTTTCTCCTTCTGACTAATGAAGTGGATCAGTTTGGCTCCGTGCATCAAGGCGTCTCCCACGAAATGGAAAGTCAGCAAGATTGCGGCAAGCTGTTGGAAGCTGTGAAAAAGAATTGGCCATTAGAAACAAGCATGAGAGAGTGAAAGAGAAAAGTGCGTCTGAAATGACGCGCTATTATGTAATTTTTACTTCAAAAGATAAGCCAAAGACGTGAAGAACAATCCGACGGTCGCTTTGAGAACACGCAGCGCGATATCCTCCTTCTTGACTCGTTGGAAATACAGCTCGGGGTAACAGTGCAACCAGTAGGAAAGCTGACAGATGAAGAACAGTTTCAAGGAGAAAGACATCGGCGCCGGGTACTCCGTCCATAATGCTGGTAGGTTCAAGAGTATATTCTCCCTAAGAAAAAGAGTAGTTTTTTAATATTTAATTATATTTAATATAATTTAATAATAATAATAATTTAATAATTATAATTTAATAATAATAATAATATTTAATTATATTATATTTAAATTAAATTGACTATTTATTTTATTATTTTTCTATATTAAATTTTCCATTATATTTTTTATGTTAGATTAATTATATTTAAATTAAATAAAATCATATTTAGTTCTATTTTTTGGATTTATAGGAAATCGATTATAGAATTATTATGTATTTCATGTTACCTGATTATAATGTCGATGGCCCACAATGTAAACACTGTGTAAAAGACAATCAATTGGCTGGACTCGTTAAATTTGAAAAGTTTTGCCTTGCTGAGATGAAGCCGCTTGGAAATTTTCTGTGAAAGGAGGCAATGTTGTTAGCGGAGGCTCACGGAATATAAGTACTATTTACAGATAGTTAATATGTATGCTCACATCAAATATGTATTCCTGGAGCACAGCATGCATTATGATAGTTATCAAGAAGTAAAAGAACACTGCGCATGCATCCTTCCATCCTGTGGTGTATTTTAGCACAACTGTTGGATCCTCAATAGGATTGGTCACATTATGGTGCATGGCAATGAAAGTGTACGCCCATGGTGAAGTAACCTGAAGGAAAATGATTATATTAGATAAAATCATTGATATAGCAAGTAGTTCTGAAACATATGTATACAACAACTATGTATATGTATATACACATATATATGTATATACATATACATGTGTGTGTGTGTGTGTGTGTGTGTGTGTGTGTGTGTGTGTGTGTGTGTGTGTGTGTGTGTGTGTGTGTGCATATGTGTATATACATATATATATGTATATACATATATTTGTTGTACACATGTTTTAGAACTATATATGCTTTTATCATATATATATATACACATATATATATATATATATAAACTATAAAAATAACATATGCACTAAATAATCCTAACAAAATAAGCCTTAATCTCCGGTTAAGTCCTTTTCTTCAAAATTAACATCACAAAACGCCCGGTAACTACACAGCAGCATATTTATAATTAAAATTAAAATATCATCAATAGTGTATCGATAACGGATTCTCATGAGACGAGTACATGTCTCACAAATACAAACGACGGGTAATCTCCTGCGACTAGACCTGATTCGATCAATCTCTACTGCGGATTTACGATCCGTAACATATGGTCGGCCCACTTTCCCACATTCCATCGAAATTCCCGGAGTTCCCGCTTGACGCGAGATGCAGAAACAAAGCGGAAGCCGAGCGCGCGGCTGCGATTCTTCCGAAATCGTCTCGTTCGAGAGAGATCGAACGCAGTCGAGACTACAGGACGAAGGACGTCGACATAGAACGCCGGCAAGGAGATATCGACGAGTATCCACCAACCTGCACCATCAAGCCGACGACGAAGACCATCGCCACGCAGGAGACGATGTCCGCATGATTTTGTATGACGAATTCATGGCTGAATATCGGCGGATTCTTGCTCGAGCTCTTGCGTCCTTTCATCGCGACCATCTTGCGCCACCGAGGAGTGCTCACCGCAAGACGAACGCGACACGACAGACGGGCGAGAACTCACCACCCGTCGAGCCACGCTGTCTCTGACAGACACTCTCACCGGGGTAACGTCACGCGCGCACTACGCTACGCGGCGGCCAACACCGAGCAATGTGGCGTTCGCCGGCCTAACCTGTTGGCACTACGCGAGTCACGCCGGCGATTGTCGCGCTCGATCGCGACACCGCGAGTTATCTCTCGCTTCGCAGCCGTCAGAACGGATTTTTGCGTTCGTACGATGAGACTCGCGGGGACGAAGGTGGAGAACGAGGAGTAATTAGGGTTAAGCGTTGGACGCTCGCTTGACTCTTTGCGCGCACGCTCGGCGAATCGCGTGCAAAACTTAAATCGCGAAGAGGACACACCGCTCGAGGGTGGTCGAGGGTGGTGGATTGAAGAGAGAATTCCAGGGTGAATTCCGGGAGGGGAAATATTGAACGAAGCATTGCTTGAAACTGCGAGACCGGTACTCAATCGTGAATAACGCGGACATTTTACTCGGTTGAGCGGATTTTCTGCGTCCAGAGGAATATTCGAGGTAGTTCCCAAGTAACATTGACTCATTTCGGACCCCAGAAATGTTGAGATCCATGAGATCCAAATATTAATTTAGGGTAATTGGAGCCCTAGAAACATGAAAAACCTAAAATCAGAATTTCCCGACCAGCCGTTTTCTACGGGAAATAGTCGGAATATCTACCTTGAGTGACACTTGACGTACACCTGGTGAATCATATCATGATGGGAATCGTCCTTTTCAACGATTTGAACTTTTGGCAACAATATATCATCATTGTTCTTTAAATTTTTCTATTTGTCACTATTTTTAATTAATTAATTAAAAAGGTAAGGCAATAAATTAAAAATGTGTGCAATGTTGCAATGTTTTGCAGGGTTATTTTCCATCATCCCACCTAACGCCGGAGAATGATGGGTGGTGGACAGGTGAAATTATTTTCTGAAAGGCAAAAATCCAAACTATATTTCAGTAGGAAGTTCTGGGCTAAAATTTACCTTTATCATAGATAAAAAAATGTTTGAAAATGAGTAAATTTGTTGTTCTTATGTAGCAACAAAGGAGCGAAATGGGTTAAGACGACTTAAGACGTCGTAGAAACGACAATAAGACGTCTTTTAGACATATATGTTGTTTGAATTGATCTGAAAATCTATTTTCTTTAGAAATCTTTTCAAATTTTAACATATTAATTGAAACACGACCACGTATATGTACAACTGGAAAAAATATTGGACTGAAATAATTAATACCGTTGACAATATTTAACCGAAACGTTAAAAATAATGTTTCAGTGCGTATGTAAATTTCTTGAACTAATGCTCGGTTTCACCAACGCGAGTTAATCAAATCAGTCGATTAAATTCAGTTTGTTCATTGGAACTGACCAATTGCATCTGTCTAATAACGAATCTAATCGACCGATTTGATCAACTCGCGTTGGTGAAATCGGGTCTAAAGTAACCAGTTCAGCTGAAAAGAACAGATCAATGTTGATCAATACATGATCTGAATACATTCGTCGCACCGTCCAATGGACTCTTGCATTTAATTGGGATATATTTTTAGATCTAAAAGAAACGTCAGTCATCGAACGCAAGAGTTCACTAAAAGTAGAATTCACTTCATGTTGCAAACGCTTTGAAGAGTACACACCAATCGTGTCTTTTTACTAAACATTTCAAAGTGTTCGCAGCTTCAAGTGGATCGTATCCTAAATATTCAACAAGCAATGTAATAATGGCCACGTTCAGGTCAATTATGAATTCTTTTTCCTCTAGCGTGAATTCGTGGGAAGCGAAAATTTTCGAAATTTTCCAATAAAATTTTCCAACATAAAAGCGTACGAGAACGTTCGATTTTCAAGGGCTCACGTTGGAGGGAAAGATTTATAATTGACCCCCGACGTTTATTTTGCAACCGTCGGAAGTTTTCTATCCCATATAATCTAAGATTGGATTATTCCTCCAGATCTAAAAAACAATAATCCAACCTCAGCTCGGGAAACTTCCAACAGTCGCAAGGTAAACGTTCCGCTGAACGCGACTATTGGTTTGTTCATGTTGCTCGCACTTTTCGCATTCGATCTGCTCGTTCTTGCCTCTTCCAGTGTCCGAGTATGCGTTCGTTTTCGTTCGAAGTACGAAAAGTGAAAGCAACACGAACGAACCTCGCGTCACATCGTGTCAAATCCCTAACCTCTGGCCGCGAGCGCATAGTTGACTGACAGAAAGGCCCAACGGACGTGATAAATATTCCAAACATTTAGTCGAAGCTATGCCTGTGTGACCGACTGAGCCGTGATTCGCGATTGTACCTTAGAGAAATACGAATGACTAACGTCCAGTTAGTATACACGTATTTTGCAATAATTAGCATTGAACAGTGTTGACAATCCGATGAGCCCTCCGATGAGCTTAACCTCTCGCACATGAAGTGATTTATGTTTGCTTTGGGAACGTACCGTTTGCACTCTTAGTAAACCAAGTAGCGCGATACGTAACAATCTCTACGCTTATTTACACTCGCTAAAAAAAATCACCTCTGCCTATCCAATTCCTACATGCCTACATTGTCACGCTATACACAACGAGCACACAGTCACTTTCCGACACCACGATAGATTCGTTGTCTCTATTGTCTTGTTTACCCGTATCATTTATTGCCGCTTGTCACACACACACACACACACACACACATACACACATACATACATATACACACGCACAGATGGATTATAGAGATTTACTCATGTCCATGGATAATAATAATGCATTGTTAATAGAAGGAATGGATGATAGTGAATTAACGATTGACCGAAAAGATAACTCAAATGCACCATTATCGATAAACGTGAGCGGTAGGTCTGATAACGATGATTTATTTGAAAGTATGGCTAGCACGTCTTCGGACCAGAATACCATCGCACAGAAGACATGGGAACTGGCGAATAACGTCGAGACCATCAGCACAATCGACGAGATTTACAGATACGACAGGAAAGAGCAGCAGGACATATTAACTGCCAAGCCATGGGAGAAAGAGTAAGTTATGACTGAAATGTACGAAAGTCGCGGACTGTATCCCATCTTTCACTTTCAGCCCACACTTTTTCAAAGACATCAAGATATCCGCGCTAGCTTTACTGAAAATGGTCATGCACGCACGATCGGGTGGAACACTGGAGGTGATGGGCCTCCTGCTTGGTAAAGTAACAGCTAACACAATGATTGTCATGGATTCCTTCGCCTTGCCAGTCGAAGGGACTGAAACTCGAGTGAACGCTCAAGCTCAAGCCTACGAGTACATGACAGCTTATATAGAAGCAGCTAAACAAGTATGTATAAGTACATCTTTGTAACAACAAATGCTTTGTGTGATATATAGGAGTATGACAATAATCAGTTACAATTGATTCCATGCTTTAGGTCGGTAGACAAGAGAATGCAATCGGCTGGTACCACAGTCACCCAGGATATGGATGCTGGTTGTCAGGTATCGATGTGTCAACTCAGATGCTCAATCAGAACTTCCAAGAACCGTTTGTCGCGATCGTCATCGATCCCGTGAGAACCATATCCGCTGGCAAAGTTTGCCTAGGTGCATTCAGGACTTACCCTAAGGTGCGTTGCTATATTTTCGAATTATCTCTCATATCAGTCGACAGGCTTATTATTATTAACATTATTAATATTGGAATAAACGATGTTACACGGTTACATTAGTACATTGAAAAAAGGATTTGGTAATAAGTATTAAACGGGATTGGTCAGGAATCTATCTCCCCCTGATCTTTTCCAGGCTTTCCCCGATATTTTACATTTCCATGATTTTTCCCGGTTCTCCGGAAACTGACTCCACAGGACTGTGGCAACTCTTATTAAAATTTGGCAAATATTTGATTACTTCAGTGAAATAATTTGGTCCCATATATTTTATATTTAGTGTAAGGAATTAAATTATTTGATCGCAATAATTAAATATTTGGTCGGCAAATATTCACTAAATTCTAGCACTTCTTACCAAATCCTTTTCTCAGTGTAATGTTAAGAAATTGTGAATAATCGTATACTAACTCGAAAATCGAACCAAAACTCTGACCGATCAAATAAAAATATCAGTATTTTCTCCCTTCTGAACTTTTAATATCTCGTTTGCCTCTCTACCAGATATATCGTTATCACGCGTTATTGCAACGAATTCTATATTTGCAGGGATATAAACCTGCGAATGAGGAGCCGTCGGAGTACCAGACAATACCCTTGAATAAAATCGAAGACTTCGGTGTTCATTGCAAACAGTACTACTCCTTGGAGGTGTCCTACTTCAAGTCCTCGCTGGACAGACGACTTCTCGACTCATTGTGGAATAAGTACTGGGTGAACACCCTGAGCTCTTCTAGCTTGTTGACGAATGCGGATTACACTACTGGGCAAATTTTTGATCTATCGGACAAGCTGGAGCAGTCGGAGGTCGCGTTAGGTAGAGGATTTGTCCTCGGTGGCACAGATCCCCATGATCGCAGCACGGTGGAAAAACTCATCAAAGCCACCAGGGACAGTTGTAAGACCACCATCGAGGTTATTCACGGTTTAATGGCGCAAATAATCAAGGACAGGCTGTTCAACCACGTCGGCGGCAACATGAGCGACCCTCAACAGAAATAATGAGATTGTACGTAATGTGCGCGATGACGGTATCTCAGTTACTTGTGTACTTGCAATTAAACCTATGTATCTTGTAAAACTGATTTCTGGAACAGTTACTCCTTAGTTCGTAAGACGTTAAGTTCGATCGAGCTGATCGTTCGGCTTGACGGGAGATCGTCGTGTGAAATTTTTAAGATCGAGAAATAAAGGTGGATAAATTATCGATAATTGTGATTATTGCACAGTCGAATTGAGAACAACGTTTCCATAGTTCCTACGGCTCTACGGAACACACACACGCACGCACGCACACAGAGTACACACGAACGGCGGATTCTGAAAACGTAATGGAATAAAAATACATTTTATTTTCACACCTCGATTCGCTAGAAAGTATATATACAGCATTTTTATCATTAATCAATATCCTCGTGTATGTATATATATATATATTTATAGGTATGTTTATAAAACTAATATATAATATTCAGAACAAGTAGGCAGAGCAAACACCCACTGAAGGGCTGACGCGCTGTGTCACAGACTTTAGGACAAGGCCACTCAGAAACGCACCCACCTGTTCTAATATAACTCCTACGCCTCGCATTTTCGTTCTCTCTCTTTTTCTCTCGCATCTCGCACAACAACGTATTCAGGGACGGAGCTAAAATGCGTAGAATTGCGTACTCAATCGTAAACCTAATCGCAAACCTCTGAGAAGTTGTATAAAAATGTTTTTTTTTTTCGGTTAAAAAATTAGAAGGAAACGTACGACGTATGAATTGGAAAAAAAGGTGCCAGATCGACGCTCTAAAAATGAGAGAACCTTTATGATTATTTATATATATATATATATATATATATATATATATATATGTGTGTGTGTGTGTGTATATATATATATATATATATATATACACATCTACACTTACAAGTATAATCGCTATAATGCTGTCACATCACGGAGCGAATTAAATAATTAAGTACAATCAGCGTGTTCCGTTCTTTTTTTTTTAACCTAATTCGTAGGAAAATCTAGAGAAAATAGATATCTGGAAACGGTTCGCCAACTATTGCTCCCGGCACGCTATTCTTTCTAAATTGTATATCTATATAGAACTCACATTTGTCCCTTGTCACAGACGCTTTCGCGTAAAAATCCGACAAAGTATATATATATATATATATATATATACCACGATTTTACATATAAATATACACGTATATCTATTTACTTATATTTATATATAAAATCGTATGTGAACATGATGTTAAGTATGAGCGAGTTACATTCGAACATTTCTCTCTTCTCCCGGACATATATACATGTACAAGCGACGTCGCTCACAGCGACACGCTGCGAGTGTGATTCGAATCGAGCGTTAAAATGAAAATTCTAAAATTAGACGGCGAGAAACCAACGAACGCGCGCACACCAAGTTATTCAGCGATCAATTCTGCGTGAATGACCGGCGCGCAACTCGAGGGCCTTCTCCTCGGTTTGAACACGGAATAACTTCAGAAGTAGAGCCGACTGTGTGTGTTTTTCGCTTTCCAACGCATGTACAATTACTCCTTGACTTTTCTGTACGTTCTCTTGACCTCTGTGTGTGTACAAACTGGCATGACCTGGTTGCGGAGTTCGCGCGATAAAATCAATTCTGAAACACCGAGAATCTCGTTCCCCACCCGCTTTGCGTTACAATCTTTCGACCAGACGAGAATATTACTTAAGTGTGTGTGTCACTGTTTGCATTCACCCGCTCACAACGTCGCGATTGTTTCGTATTATAGAATTAACTTGATAAAAATATCGAATCGAGCCAGGAGAGAACACTATCGACGCGATTGCACGCGTCTCGCAGATCGTTAGATATTGTTCTGACGCAGTTCTGCAAGACTTCGTTGAAATAATATCGACAACGAGATAGCCCCGGTCTCTCGCGATAAAACTCGGATGCGGCGAGTCCAACATACATACATACATACGCGCGACAGATAACATGACAATCAGAATTCAGCCCTCCAATGTTACTCTGTACTCCGAATACGTTCGAAACTGTGTGAATTGCTACGCACGTAACACACTTATGCATCGTAGGCGTCTGTATAAGAGTATTTTGTATGTGTGCGTGCGTGTGTGTGTGTGTTATACAGGATGCTTTAAAAGTCCGGAAAACGGCTAATTATCTCCGAAATGATTTCGTGGAAAAAAGTTTGAGACAAAACTTGCAATGTTCGAAAAAGTCTATTAGACAGCAACGTCTCTGTGACTTTGACACACCTTGGAATAACCCGTCAAGATGACCTAAAAAAAAACTTAAATAGGAACTTCTTATTAAAGATTTTTATAAATGACGTCGAGAGTTTTACAAAATTCTATGATAATGTCCAATTTTCATCTTTAAATTCAGAAGTTAGAAGATTTAAATAGTGATCTGCTTGGTCAGACTTTGCCCATCATATGGCTCCGAAAGGAGACAATCACACAATCGACTCTTTGTATGATCCAAGAAAATTCCTCCGTGATTCCCATCGGGCAATACTGATGTCGATGACACGTCAATATTTAATTCTTCTAGTTTCTGAACTAAAGACCCAAATTGGACATTATTATAGTATTTTTTAAAGACCACGATGTCAGTTATCAAAATAGGTAATAAAAAGTGGGGGCACCATTTATTTTATCATTTTAAGATCACGAAGCATTGCCACATAGTGTAATTTTTTGAACGCTGCAAGTTTGTCCGGAATATTTTTTTCCTAAAACCGATTTTCTTCTGAGATAATTGGCCATTTTCGGGCTTTCAAACCACCCTGTATATATTCCCCCTTTACAAAAAAGAATGATATATCTTTCGAAGACGAAAAGAAATCGTAGATGTTAACTCGTTATTGAATCGATGGTTCTCTATTGCGTGTACATATATTAGAAAGAATCCGCGTTTCGTATTTCCGTGTTATCTCTTTTTGTCCCCCGTGGTAAGAATTTCCTCACACTTCTACAGAGTCATTGCGATTATCTAATAATTATTTACAGAACGATCGCGTCGTCCGGCGTCTTACTTACAAATGTGTAGTAGAAAAAGATCGATTTGTTACAGCGAGAGTTAAGCGCCTTCTCGTCGATAACTTGGGGCAGCGCGACAGCACTTTCGGTGACGGAACACTCCTCCTCCCTTCCTGAATCGGTGTGTTTCTCTCAAGTGGCATGTGTGTATGTGTATGTGTGTATATTTATATATGTACCTGTCTCGTCTTATTTGTTCTCTATATCTCCGTTTCCTATTTCACTTTTTTTTTAGCCTACGTGAGAAATTACGCGCTAAATTAGTAGCCGTAAAACGACGGGAATGCGACCGAATACAATATTTCTTCAACACCTCCGCGTGTTTTAGTTTAGAAAAAATATTTACATCTTTCTTCTCTCTTCCTCTCCCACTCTCTCTCACACACGCACGCACGCACGCACGCACACACACACACACACACACACACACACACACACACACACACACACATACGCGGCACACCATGTACGAGAAGCACTTACACGTCCTCTCGTCCTTCTCCCACGTAATAAAGTGATGCGAAAACGATAATGACGGCAATGACACGCGAGCAAAATCACGAAAGACTCCGCGACAGCTCTCGCATATACACGCACGCGCGCCGAGAGAATTATAATTATTGATACCTTTCCTTGGGAAATATTCATTCCTGCGAACCGTTGAATGAGCCACACGCGTGGCAATCGAACGTGCGAAAATGAAATCGCGCATTTCGCCATCCCGTCTCGAGCCCAGAGTCCCTCACGAAGTTTCGACCACGTCTCGTCCACGCTGCATATGCAAGGGTTCAGTTGCTTAATTAATTGAAAACGTTTGTGTTGTTAGAGATATATCCATTTGCCAAGTATGTTTCACTGTTCCTCACGACGGAGAGACGCCGCCATTGCGTGTGTTTTTCTTTTCTTTTTTTTTTCTTTTCCTTTTCTCAGTCTGTCTTTAGACTCGATTAATTATTTTAGGCAGGCATATGTACAAATGTTTTTTGTATTACATCTTGTCACTGTGATGTCGAGACGGGGAAATTATTCACTTCCGTTTGTTCCAGAACTGGTCCGGCCGGGCCTGTATACGATATACGTAATCTCATTCTTAATTGTGCCTGGAAAGAAGACGGAGATTAGAAAATCTGATAGTCTCAGTTTTGGACGTCATGCCGATAGATATATGGATATTCGTGACTAACTCTGTTCATGTTCGTGACTCTCAGCACTTGAGTTACTTGACCAGACGGCGGAATGACGGTACTCGAGGGCGGTAACATTTGTAGTTGGAATGTCTGTAAATAGAAAACGCGTGGTGAGTCAGTCTGATGTACGACGAGTGATCTTACGGCTTTTCAAATTGCACATAATTCGCGTCTAACCCTAGGAACTGCTGCTTGAAAGAGAAAGTCGGTAAGAACGATGCTTCCGGAGTTTTGAGCCAACATATTTATGACCAACAAATCGGGAATATCGGGCGGTCTTTCTAATTTGAACGTTATTTTGAGCCCCGACTTGTCCAAGACGACCATGCTCGGTGCATCTGCAATTACAAATCCAAGTGATGCACATGCGAACTGATGATCGAGATGTCCCTCTTTTGCTTTAGACACCAAGACGAACCGTTTGGAACCGACGACGGGGTGCTGAGCAATCCATCCACCAGGAAGCTGCTGCTGGTGTTAGTGGGACTGAATATCGGCGTAGTCGCCTGCGGTTGTGGCGGTAGCGTGGGCGCGGACGTGGGTGTGTTCAAATCCAAACTTCCGAGCAAGTCCAACAGGTCATTATTATGCGCCACCGCGGTCGAGCCCGGCGAGGGATTTTTATTAGTCGTTGCCGGCATCGTCACTCCCACGTCCGTAGTTCCAAGTAAGTCTAAAAGTGCACTCTGCAAAATCGCGCAAAATCAAGTATCCGTTCGTTGCGGTATTATTTCTTAAGGTCAAAAGTGGACAAGTAGTACGAGGATTGAAGTAGGAAATTTGATAATTAATCCTTCAACTTAATTAACGTCACGAGACGTATATCTAAGGTTAAATGCGATATAATTACACAAGCAGACATTAACAGTGAAAAAGTATGAGAAAAGTGAGTTTCATTCTTGGTAACAGAAAAAAAATATGATCAGTTAAAAAAAAAAGTCGCTCCTACGTCTGCGTAAGGGAGGAATTAAGTAATACGTTATACACTCACTGAATCGGATGTGGTCGTGGCTGGTTCGATTATCGTAGACTTTTCATCTTCCGGTTCCGGCTCGCCGTTCACCATGCCTATAATACCGTTTGCCTGCGGTCGCGCGGTTTCCATCGGCGGCATTCTCTCGAGCAACGCGGGCCGCAGGTGATCATACTTCCGGAATAACTGCGAGAACTCGATTCCTCTCTGCTGTAATTCGATATGCAAATTGCTACCAAACGTATCAATGATCTGACGAATTTTCCTGTAATAACAGAGTATCACGTGATTACAGAACATTACGTCGCAGCGTGGGAGCGGGTTTCTTAAGATAGTCGCGGACACTCGAAAGCGATACTGACTCGTGACCTTTCTGGAACCTCGTGCTCAATTTCGTGAGGGACAGTAAGGTGTACTGTTTCGTGACCACAGTGTTCTGCGGATTCCAGAGCAACCTCTGATAAACATCGATTACTTCATCCTCCGTCAGCTACGGCAAGAAAATTTCAGGTATATCACTATCAGATTGAAATCACACGTCTACCTAGATCGATGCGTTCACGAAAAAACGTGACTAATGCTGCAAAAATAATTGATGATTTCTTAATATAATAATTAGCAGACGAAAGGTGGTATTGGGGCCCCGTTTTTGCCAACTTTGTCAATAGCCAACATTAATTTAAATTGAGGACTGAACGATTACACCCGTCAAAGTATCGTTTAAATGATTCGAGACTCAAAGTTATAAAATTGATTTATTATTTAGGACATTATTCATAAAAATGTGACGATACTGCATAATGGGTTGAAGAAAAACAAGAGTGGTAATATAGCCTTCAACTAAAATAAATGTTAAAAATTGGTTTTGCCTGAAATAACACAGTATTTTGTCGTAAAATTATATATATATTTAAAATTAACTCTTAGAAAGAATAACTACAAAGGAATGAATATAACCGTAAATTTTTAATGTAAATACTGACTTATTTCTATATTGTCAGAAGGTATAATCTGTCAGAGGATAGCAATGCACACAAAGGTGCAGCAATGAACTATAGGTTAGAATCGACTTATTGAATAACTACTTCGATATAAAAACCTGCAAAAAAGATCGTATTATCAGTACTCTTATGCGGGCTATATTAGCAAAGAATTAGTAGGAATTACTAATACAAACTTGATGTTAACAAGGAAAAGTTAAATAAAATCATCTTGGCTTTGATTTGAGTCATTAAATCTTACACCCTGTCTGAAAGTTTACGCTTGCAATCATTGTACGAGCCAGGACATTTCCTGGTAAATTTCTTTGGTGAATCCTAAACTTAGGACACTGAATATGCGAAACACAATGTCATATAAGAACATATTGTTTGAAAACGTATAGTCTACCATAATAAAAAACACTTTGTACTTATGTTCAAAAATCGGTCCTTGTTAAAATTTTTTTGTTAAATTTCTAACATATCCGTATATTAATTTAGCATACATATTGTGTTCATGTATGTTGTGTTAAATTTCTAACATACCCGTATGTTACTTTAGCATACACATTGTGTTTATGTTACCTCGAAATCTTGTGTTAAGTCGATATTCAACATGTATTAAAATAACACATTTTACACTTCTCGGTGTTGATTAAAATATTACGGATATTAATTTTGTGTTAATTTTTGACATGATATTTATGTTACTTTTCAACATACCCACCTTGTGTTAAATTAACACAAAAATTAGCGTGAACCGTTTCGGGGAAATGTGAAGTGTGTTGAATTTAACACAGAATTTCTTACTGTGTAATATCATGAAGTAGCTGATCGACTCACATTGATCGGAGTTTCGGCCTCCTCTGATGGCGGGCCGTACAGCAGCATATCGCCGTACTCGCCGATGCACCATGTGGCCACTTGCGCCAACGGCTGTTTGTCGGAGGTATCCTTCTCTAACGCCCGCCACAACGCGCTCACAGCGTAGCCCTGTTGAGTCTGCGTCTCCGAGATCAGCTGTATCGTGCACGCCACCACGTCGTCTCGCACGTAATTGCCAGCCTGAAGTGCAAGTAAGGAGACCTCAACAATCGTGACGCCGTGTTCGTTTAGCAATCCCGCAGGTACATACCGCGACGAGCACTTTGAACAGCGTCTCGAGATGCCAACGCTTGTTGGGCGCGAATCTCTCCGCGGACATCACGATGTTGCTGCTGCATTGAGCCTTAAATTCCGGATCCGCTCGCTCCAAGAACAACAGCAGTTCCTTCATCATGTTCCTGATGTTGCTGAAATTCACCAGCGCGAAACTCAGCTCCATCGCGCGCCTTCTGATCGATACATCAGGATCCTTCAGACACTCCTGAGAAACAATAACATTAATCGCAATGAACGCTTCCAGATTTCAGGTTTCTTTTCTATTCCCATACTGACTGTACTAGTTCAAGAAACGTATATATATCAATTTTCAGGAAACAGAAAACAGACTTCCAGCCTGCATTAATTTGGCTCAGTTCTGGTGCAGTTCCAGTACAGGAATAGAAAACAAAGCCTTCATTTCTCGGGCGAAAGTGAGTTTGAAGATAGGTGTCTCACCAGAATCGTCGATCGATGCCTCTGCACCGCGCTCGTGTCCACGTAAACCGTCTTCAGCAACGTGTTCAAGGCGACGTATCTGATGTTCTTATCGTTATTCAGTAAAAATCTGCCGAGTATGTTGACCGCCAAAACCCGCAGTCCGCTCTCCGACTTGATGTCCATGATGGAGAGAACCGTCTCGTACAGTATCGTGTTGCCGACATTTTTGCTGGTTTCCGTGTTGGTCGCGACTTGAGCGAGAATGTCGTTCATGGCCTCGGACGCGTCGACGTCGTTGCGTCCCAGGATGCGCAGCAGACGCAGTATCTTCACCTGGAGAAACGGATCGGACACTCCGGACACGTCGTGCTCGGGCGAGTATCCGGCTAGGATCAGATTCTTCAAGATTCTTACGAGATTTGGCACGATCTGCAACGAGACCTCTGTTCATCACCACTCGATCCCGCAGACGATGTCGTGTTCCACTTAACTCGAACATGTCAACGTCGAATATGTAATTAACGATCGACGGAACAAACCATTTGTGGAATCACATACATGTACGACTTTCGTATGTAACATTTACCAAAGTATAGTAACAATGAATTCAATCAACTTGCGATTAAACACCGAAGTAATAACGCACTAAAGGCCGCTGCGCATAAAGTATCCAATATAGTGAAAATAATTGATATTTCGTCAAGTGACAATATCGTTATTAAGAGTTTAATCGCTCGATATGCTCTTACATGATTTTTTTATTCAAGGAGATTATAAGGTTCAGTGTAATATTTTTAGTGCCGCATCAAGGGAGATTATTGATAAATTTAGTGTGAATCGAGCCAATTTGCGTTCTTATATATTTATTTTGCTACCTAAATAATAAATTAATTTGAAACGAAATTTAAACATATATATGTATAATATTTCATCCACGAAATATTATTTCTTATTATTCTTATTAATGCTACTGTATTTATGCATCAGTTGATTTAACAGAGATACACAGGTAATATAAAAAGTGTTTAAATATATAAATTTTAAATGTGTATATATGCACATTTCGAATATTATTATTAAATTATAAACTTTACATTGAGCTATATTTTCGAAAACAAAATGGTCAATAATTCTGAAATTTGTGTATATAATGTCTATACATTAGTTTCTTTAATATCACAGTATTTTTCACCAAAATCTTATTTTTAGTTTAGTCTTTATTTTTAGTTAGTTATTTTTAGTGTAGTCTTTATTTTTAATAGAAGACACAAAAAACAGAAATTAAAAATAGCACGGTAATCTCAATAAAAACGTGTAAAATGTGTCAAATTTAGTTGCAAATGTCTCAATTCTCGAGTGGTCAATCTTTTTCTAATTGCACGAGCAGTTAAATAATATTTCAATGCATACGTAGGGCAAGTTTCATTAAATTCTTTTCAAACTCATTTCACCTTACCATCTTCTTAAATAACCGCTTCATATGCAGCAGCCTTCAGCACGCACCGGTCCGGTGTGTAGTGCGGGTGATCGAATTCGCTATGAAATATTGGGCCAGTCAAAAGGCTCGGTTCAATTATTGAGTCGAATTTCACTTTGCCATATTCGACGGAATGCAAACAATCTGTCCACTGAATAATCACCGTTATCGTGGATCCGTGATCCTTTGCCAATGTATTGGCAGCATCCGTCTGATAGGATAAAGGAGACAGAAAATCGAACCGAGTTTCTGAACTGACCTGATATGATTCATGTATATATAAGCGTGATCGTAATACAATAGAAGTATAATTAATGAGGCGCATGATTCATTCGAATAATATTCGAAAGAGGCCTGAGTCTCAGCCAGTCGAAAGTAACTTTCTCAGAAACGATCGTGTTACCCTCAGATATCGATTGCTGCAAGCTGCTCAGTTACAGAATACATATGACAAGAGGAAGAGAGATCTCTACGTACGAGCAAGCCGAAATAAACATGCAGCTATACCAGATGCCATCATGCCGATTACGAATATTACAATTACTGTCGCAACAACATCTTTCCGGACGCGTAACTATTATTCGCGTATATCGAATTCGCGCGTGTAACAATAAGCTAGAATGGTACTCGTGTATTCATATACCTATAAAGTTGACATGTACGAATACGACGAAACGCTTCGGTATCTTTTCACAACTTAGCTATTAAGAGAAAAAAAAAAACGTGGCGAAGCAGGCGACGGCGATTTCATGTTTTGGCAGTTCGAGCAAGTTCGCTTTGGACAAGATAAAAGAAAAGAATGAAGTCTGTGTAACAAGCATACATGCAAAGATACAGAGAATACGTTTTTATGCATATTACCTCACGATGGCCGCATTCCTAAGAAAGACAAAACCAACGCTTATATTATGCATACATTCGGATGTGGTAAATTTAACGGAGTTAGATTTTGCATTAAGAATTTCGCGCGCGAGAGAAAGAGAGAGAGAGATTGCTCCGCACAATTGAACGATGTCCCTCCCAACGAAGAAAGAGAGTACAATGGAGAAAATATTGTAATAAAGATTACCGCCAAATTTTGTAATGCTAAACCATACCGGAATTCTAATTAAAATCATGATATGTGTTGTAATCTTTAGTGATGTATCTCATTGTACACATCACTAAAGATTACAGCACACATACAGGAAGGGGTGGTATTATAGCCCCTCTTAATACTTCCGCTATTAGGTGGTGAATCCTAGTGATTATTTATGTAATCATTTGTTTAATAGCCTGCCGTTACGCAGCGGCGTTAATACGCCGATACACAATAGACAACAGTTGTTAAGTCTTTTTATCTTACAAGTTTTCAAATCATTTTTAGCATTTAATTATATAGAATTCCTCACTTTTCTTAAACTTAAGTGTATTATCACACGAATACATGTATATTTGAGTGTTTTGTTCGTCATTTAATATTTTATTCCGCTGTGCACATTCCGAGTTATGCAAAGTTAAAGAATAACATAGCATTTTGCTAATCTGGTTTCGCGCTAAAATAGATTTAATACGGCCTCTTTTTCGAGGTTTCCATGTCGAAGTAATTATTCAATAAATCAATAATTCAAGTTAAGTTTAAAGTCTATTCGCACTTCGTAGTAAATTGTCTTTGAAAGTTTGTATTTATCTTCTGGCAAGTAAGTCTATCTACATTAAAAATTCACGGTTATATTCATTGTTATTACTTCTAAGAGTTTACTTTGAATAAGTATATAAATTTATAACAAAACACTGTACTATTTAAACAAAATCAATTTTAGTAGGAGGGCCACATTACCATTCCTGTTCCTCTTCGACCCGTTATATGTGCCGTCACATTTTTATAAATAACGTCCTAAACAATAAATATTTCATAAATTTGAGTCCAGAATCGATTGAACAAAACACTAACAAACGTTCAGTTTTCAATTTAAAATCTTAATTGACAAAGTTGTTATACAAAATACAAATAGGAGGCCACGTCATCCCTTCCTCTAATAATTTCAGACACAATTCCGGTGCAGTACTACGAAATTTTGTAATCTTTACTATGAATTATTTCCTCCGTATAGAAGAGATTCGCGTGCGCTTGCACCGAGGCTGTCCGAGCGAAGGAGAACGCGTATTAAGAATGAAGATGAGAGAACGTGTTTGGAATCACGACGATGCGATGTTAGAACGCGGGAATTTCCCTCGCGGAAAATCACCGGGAATAATTAAACGCGGAACGCCAACCGCAAGGCATTCTATCCCGCCGGGCGCGCTTCGTCTTCACGTATCTGTGCTCGTACGAGAGTCAAGACTGCATTCTTTTCCGCACGCTGGACGCGCGCTATCTGATCACCAATGACGAACAATCGCAGCTCGAATCGTCTAACAGGTAGCTGCACTACCGGTACGCACTAGATACATCTCTCTGCGGCTTTCCGTACTACCGTCTAACCTCGATATCGACGACACACTAGGCTCTAATTATACACCAGTCGTTGATGAGTTACGTGATGCAACGCTATGACTCGATCAGCGGGCAGATTTACGACATCGAGCCGTGTTCCTACGGTAAACCTGTTCTAGGACTAACGTACGAAAAGGAAATATGATGTGTGATGTATATATTTATATATATGTGTGTATCTCTCTCGGCTGTACCTTTTTGAAGTGATTCAACGTGTCAACGCTGTTCTCGCACATCTCCGTGATGAGGGTGACACCGGTGATGAGGACCCCGTGGTTCTTCTCGGTGATTAAGCTGCGAGTCGCCGGCAGGAACATCTCCATCAGCTCCGGCACGCGCCTGATGATCCGAAAGGCGCAGAGCGCCGCTTTCTTCCGTATGTACGCGTTCGGCGACTTCATCAGTCTCTCGACCTCGGCAGCCAGGTCCCTCGCCATCTCCGGGGACGCGATCGCGCCCAAGGTGCACAGCGCCAGACCGATGACGAATTGCGTGGAACTGTTCAGGTCACTGCGAACAGACGAGAGCGGTGAAGCTCCTTCGTTGAAGGTTTCGCGCGCCGGAAAGAGGAGCGCGCGCTCCTCCGAAGGGGAATAGAGAGCCTTGTTACTTTTTTAAACAATTCGTGATCAACAGATGCACGTCCTGCCGTTCGTCCAATAATAACATGGCTCCCAGGTAACCGATTCGCTTGTCCGTGAATCTCGGCGAAGCGATGAGCTTTAAGCATTCCAATTGGCCGAAGTGCGCCGGGTATCTGTAACAACATCGACGTGCCTCTTTAATAACGGAGCATTGCGATATCGGGTATAATGCAGGGTTCGCTTTCTATTTCTGTACTGGCTGCATTGTTTCAAGAAGTCTACTCTCGAGAGCTTCCTATTCCAGAACCGGTGTCAACGACGTTGTTTTCCATTCCAGTGGAGTGGAACTCATCGCAAGAGTTCGCTGAACTGTCCGCGCACTAAGTCTGGAGTCAAAGGCAGTTGGAACGGCAATCCCGAACAAGAGTGCAAGAAAAATTAGGGTCTACGTTCTGAATTCATTTAGATCGATAAAGGCGCCTCTAAGTGGCTCAGGAACTTGATTGGCTGAGAGATCACATTTAAGGCACTTTGTCGATAAAAGTGAATTCAGAGTATGGATCTAAGTAACCTGTATCGTTATCATGAAATTACTGCACTTTTGCTCCAACGTTTACGACATGTATGGCAATACGTCCTAAATGATCAAAATTGCGTTTTATCGCTTCTATTTTCAAAGTTTACACGCTTAGACGTTTAACGCACAGCTATCAAAATAAAAATCAAATAGCAAGTATGAAAGTAGCTTTTCTCGACACTGAAAAGACTTTACAATATTTACATCTTAATATATAGCATTTAACATTCAGATAGACAAGTTAGAACACCGTCGCCAGTTACTACGGAAAACAATAACCGTTTAATTCTACAGATATAACGCGCCATGTTATTCTTGTAGCAAAGCCAGTTTTAGTCTTCAGAGTTACACTCGTCTGTTTCCGGTTTGCACTAGTTCAATTCAGCTCTAATGCAGTCCTAATGCAGGAATAGAAAAAAAAAAATAAAGCCATCTTGATACAAACCCCAGCATATGGATGTACAGTAACTTTGCAATGTTACGACATCTCCACACGCTGTCCTCTTCCCTGAACGTCGAGCGAATGTACGCGCACTCCTTGTTGACGACTGTTCTCTCTTCCGCCGCAGTTCGCGCAGCTCGTATTTGTCTAATCAGATCCCTCAACCGCGTAGGTGCAGGCATCCTAACTGTTGAGACTTTCAAGGTGTGAACAAGTCATCAGTACTAATTGTCGTCACGTATGGTAACCACTGATTCTGTTCGCAAAGTAGCTTTATAGCTTGCGCCCTACAATTGCTCGAGATTCTCCTCTCTCGTGGGAATTTATATATTGATTTGTTTCGAATCACCTTGAAAGGTAATTTAATTCAATTGCTCTTCAGATCTGACGGCAAACAAAGATGCAGGTAACGAGCAAACAGAATCCGAGTTCCAAGGATTAGCTATTAGGGTCATTGTGAGTCAATTACACCAAACAATACACCTACCTCTCTCTACCGCCTCATTGAAAGCTTGCTTTATGGAGGCCATGTTAAAGGCCGGGTTAAACCTGAAAAAGTCACACCCATGCTGGTTTAGAAGCATAAAAAACGCCTCCTGCCTCGCGGAATCTCTCTCATCATGCAATGACACTTGCGTTCGATGATGATATTTTCCACGTATCTCGTATCTCTGTCTTAAGATTTTATACATATCTCAAGATACACAGTGTAAAACTAAAGTGAGAAAGTTGTACCTCTGTACAAGGTTCATCCGCTCATTCTTAGGAAATAAAACACATGAATTTGAAAACTGACAGGTACGATGTCGGCGATATCAGAGATGAAGATGACTACAACGGATATTTCTCTCACTGTCATCTCTGTCCGTGTCGATTCAACAGCATTAATCTAAGTACATGCATGAGATTGTATGATTGTATGCGTTACCCATGTTCTGAGGCATTCATCTCGGCTCGAGAGTTTCGAATTTATGCCACAAGCTTCACAATGAAAACCAAACACAGACGAGTACAAAACACGAACTCTGCTATCCTCCTGGTGGACACACAAGACAGTAAACGATATTACAAAGCTCATTAGTACCACATTGGCTGGTATTCATAGTCGAATCGTATACTTGAGACTGCTTTAAATTTATCTTCAGATGCTCTGGGACTCGTCTCATTGGTTACAAAGCTTTTCGAGATAAACTCAGGACTGTCTTAAATATAAGATCCGACTACTATGAATACTAGCCATCGTGTTAATGGATTACAGATTACTCGGTCTCTGTCGAAACTCTACATATAGCAAATCAGTGTCTCAAGCCAACGATACGACAAACCTACAGCTCAGACCTCGCATACCTAAACTTCCGGTAGATACTCAACGCTACGCCCCATTTCACAAAGCAACCTTGCAGTTTTTTCTTTCCTCCACCATGCACTTTTCATGTGCACGTGCAGGTGTAATCACTGACTACTCCCGACGTGAGTCAGTAAGAGCAAAAATTCACGATTTTCGTTAAAGGAGGAAAGTACCTGTCACCGCTTGGCCAAGAGTTGAGCAACAGCCCGATTACCGGAGACTCATAAATTCAAACGACCAATGAAATTACACGGTAGCAACCCACAGCCATGCCTCGCGCTGCACACGGTTTACAGTTCGCTATAGGCGAGACACGACAAAATACAAAGAGAGAGAGAGAGATAGCAAACTCCAAGAAAGCTCTGTGAAATAGGCCACTGGCGCGCAGCTTCGCGCAAAAATGCGTTGCTCACGGCGACGAGAGTCGTGAAGGACACGCCGTACTCGGAGAGTGCATCGGCGAGCGATAATGATATTAACAAGCAGCGATGATTTCACACCCCGGAGTGTCGCGCGCGCGACTCGCCCGCGGCATATTGCAAAACACAGCGCGACGGCGCTTACATAAAGGAACCGTTCGCGGGAACGAAGAAGGGCACCGGGTCGAGGGTTAGGCAGCTGTCAGACGTAGGCCCCGCCGCGAGTCTCGCGAGGAGGCCGACTTCCTGCCCACGACGCGCACGTCCGTGACGCGGCGACGAGGAGTAGCGCGGTATCTCGGGGCCGGCGTGGCAATGTCGCGGGCTCGTGCACCACGTTGAAACGTACGTCGTCGTGTCCCCTTCGGTGTTTACATCGGAGGCCGCAGCTTCCCTCGCGGACAGGGTACCGAGAAGCGGAAACGGGGCGCCGAGCGGATCCTCGCTTTTTCCTTCCGAGTCGACCTCTCGGCGTGCTGGACGACGGTCTCGCGAGCGAGAGGGACAGAGAGAGACGGAGAGCGAGCCGTGCGCCCCCTCCTGCCGCCGCTGGTGCGTGCACTCGGGGTACTCGGGAACGCCACACCGGTACTCCTCTCGAACTCGCTCCCCCGCGAGATCGGGACCGAGCGTAGGCGAGCGCGCGCTGGCGATATCGCGCCGACGAAGACTCGGGTACGTACGTTACAGTGCGCGACGTCGTCTCGGGCCGTGGAGGCGGAGGGGCTACTCGCTGATCCGCGCCGTGAACCCCGTGAACATAGCCGCGAGATCCTGCGAAGTCCCTACTCACGGTCGTCGACCACACAGACCACACACACTGCACACTAGCTCTGCTGGCAGCCCGCCCGCGCGATAGCCGAGCCGCCTAACGACGTGCACCGTTCTCTCTTCTTCTCTTTCGCTCTTCCTCTTCCACCGGGCCTATGCTCTGTCCCTCTTTCTTAACTTTCACTCTCTCTCTTTCTCCCTCCCTCTTTCTCTCTCTCCCTTTCTCCCTCTCTTTCGCTCTGTCCCGTCGACGGTGACGAGAGTCCACGCGGAATTTCACGTATATGTGCGCGACGGCGGACTCAAAGATGGCCGTCGCCGACGTCGTCACTGACGTCGTCAGGGACTTTCCATGGGGGCCACGACGCGCGAGGGGAGAGGCCGCGTTGGATCTGATCGTCGGGTTTTCGACTCGAGTCTCGTCGGGTTGTGAGCGCGCGCGCCTACGCTCGACGGGACGCGCGAACATGAGGTGCGACCGCCCAGGAGGAAGGAGGTGAACGGCGAGATCCGCTGCGCGTCGCGTGTGAGAGTCGCGGATGTGGCACCATTGCATGGGCGCGAAATTCGGATATCGCGTCGAGGGCGTCTCGGCGGCGAGTCTGACGCGCGATCTCGGGGGAGGTCGGTTTTCCAATAACCGCGTCTCCTCACTCGCGAGACCGCTCGATTCTTGCGCAATTTTCGATGCCGGGAACACCTCAGTGTGATGAATCGGCACGGGAGAGAACGGAGACACGCTGAAATCACACGTCGATTTAATTCCTAACCTGTGAGAGACGGAGGCGACTTCCTCGTCGGCCCGAGATAAGATTTTGTTGAATCGCGCGAGCGGAATCCGCTGCGCCTTCTCTCGCAAGTGTCATTGCACGACAGCGTTACGGCCGTATTGTTTTCTTCCAGGTACAAAATTGGACGCGCTGCACGCACGCAATTAGAATGAGAGCTGTTACTTTAATCGAGGCAGCTTGGTAAGAGCAAAAATGGAAGGGGCATTTCTCTCATGCCGGTGTAGAACTTACGTATCTATCCAGTCGACACCGAACAGTCGTATGCTGTGTCGTAATTTCTCTCAACAATGTAAATGCAGTATAACACCATACGTTGTTATCATTGAGTGCGAAATTATAACTTAGATGTTGTGTAAATTATGCTCAATGTCGGCTGGGTACCCAGTAAACACCAACTAACAGCAATATTCCATCAACAAAGATTCCAAGTACAAATTGTGACTGTGTAAACATCTATTGTACATTATTAATTTTGAACATGAATCAATAATAATAATAGCGCTACAAGATACGTGCTTTGCTCGATATAGACTTTACTTGACTTCATTTTTGTAATTTTATCGGACACATCAATTTTTTGATCAGTATCACATCAATGTTACAATTTCTCACTCAACAAAGTGCAATATAACATAGTTGTATTGTAACAGTTACATTATTGAGTGGGGAATTCGTAACATTGTTGTAACGTTACTGTCGGTCGGTGTTCCCTAGTTTCTTATAGTCTACATCGCTGCAAAATATGACTAACGTGGCGTACAATTTTTGCATGAGGCAAAAGATTTGGAGAGGGGCAGTATTTAGCACTTTGAGATGCCTGAGCGCCCATCGTTCAGTGTTTCTCACAATATTGCTCTGAATGATGTTAGGAAGAAGCAATTATCAAACGGTAATCGCGTGATGTGCACTCTTCGCAACGATATAATCTTTGCCTAGCACAGTATAGATTTAATAAATCACCTTCTGTTGAGTTCCGGTGGTAAAACACTCCATTCGTCACTTTCGTAATAAGGCCACATGATACGATAATGTTAAATAAATAAAAAACTCACAACACCAAAAGACGTGTACAGCATTAAAATCACAACCTATATATCACGCAGTTGTGCGCGATCAGTCTTGTAGGCTTTTTATCACTAACATAATAGAGAAGGGAACAAGGTGTGGGCAAATTTATCTCTTATCTCTCTGACTACCTTGATATCAGATACACACTCACACAAATCCAGTGTCCATGATCTTGATGAAATCTGGTAGTTTCACTTTGTAAAAGCATTCTGTGAAATAACACAGATTGACGATAATATTATGAAAAATTACGAATATTAATATATATTCGTCATGTGCGTGTGTTTGCAAAATTACAAGTATTAATCAATTTTACACATGATAGTGAGAAGAGAATATATATATGAAGAGATATTTTTTTTCCCACATCATAAAGATATGTGTGAAGTGGTGCGCATGTTAGGAAAAATTTGTTTATTTACGAAAACACCGTACACACATGTGCAATATGAATATGTACAGTGCATTGGCATTGTAGTGTCTCCTTTTATACGATTTATCGTGGAGCGGGAATGTTCTGTTTAAGATAAGCAGCTGTCATTCTGATTGCGGGGTGGTCGTACATCGTTGTTCCTCTTGACACAGTCCACCAGCCAGTGTATGCCTTCATCTACACCATCACTTTTACAAAATGAATATTAGTCATCACATCTTATGACAAGTACAAAAGATGATGTTTCGTTTTTTTCATCACTTTGTTAAATAAATTTACGAAACAATAGCTTTATTTACCCATTAAGAGCTGATACAGGCATCACCATGCAGTCCCTTCTACCAATTAAGTGTGCACTTTGATTGAATATCGGCTTTACTTCCCTGACACCCATGCAATCAGGTACATCCTGCTTATTGGCCAATACCAATAAAGGTACGCCCGTTAAGTGTTCAGATGATATAACTTTATCTAAAATAAACAATCAAGTTTGATACAGATTTAGATTTCTAAGAATCATTTTGAAAGATTTAGGTATAGAAAGATTTGACTAGGAAAGTATCTCATACTGTTATAGTGAAACAAATTGCTTGTTCATTTTAATATTAAATATTACTTTAGAAGATGTATTTTACCAAAAGTTTCTTTGGAATCCGGTATTCTATCACGGTCGGACGAGTCGACGATATAAATCACAGCATGAGATTCTGCGTAATACTGCAAGTATAGAACAATATTAGTGAGCCTGTCATCCTGGTTTATTAGTGGAAAATATAAGAGGTATAATCCAATATTTTCTACAAAGAAAAAAAAGAGGAAAAAATATACAAAGAGAAGAATATACGAAGGTAAGAAGTACAATATGATATACTCAGCCTGAATTATTATTAATTACTTTATCCCACAAAGATTGGAGTTCTTCTTGGCCACCGAGGTCCCAAAAATTGAAGGAAACGCCGGCGATGTCGATCTTGCCGATATTCAAACCCACGGTCGTTGTGATTTTGCTCGGGTTCATCCCCTTGTAGTTTTTGGTGAATTTTGTTTTCGCCGCTTCCAAATAAGTCTGCGAACGAATCTTGGGGGTAATCGCTAGATTACGTGTCATAACCTCAAAATGCCATGCGCAAAGCGTCTCTCTCACCGTCTTTCCCGCATTGTCGAGTCCCAGTATCAGAATAAAATACTCGTCTTTTTGCACCAAATACTTGTACAGACCGTGTAGCAACGTGTACATCTCAATTCACCTTTCGATAATCTTCATTAGAACGATTTACATTTCGTTCTGTTTACATCTTACGGCCACGCTCGACATACCTGTCACATCATTCGATCCGCGTTTGTCTTAGCTACACTTTTTACACTTCATTCTTAAAAGTTCAAACGTGTTCAGTTTATTTCAAGTCTTTCAACACTGTGTTATATCCATTGCACTCGAGATGAAATGGAACATGAATACAAAATCGAAAAATAAAAATGAAAATACGAGAAAAGAGAGCAAGTGTAACGAAGGGGGGCAGATCATTCAGAATGACCTATAGAGAAATCACACGAGAGAGATGCGCGGC
This sequence comes from Dinoponera quadriceps, assembly GCF_001313825.1. NCBI lineage: Eukaryota > Metazoa > Arthropoda > Insecta > Hymenoptera > Formicidae > Dinoponera > Dinoponera quadriceps. Next base: position 879,986 of record NW_014554293.1, read on the forward strand.
CATGTTTCCTCCTCCTGTCACTAATCATATGTCAACGCGATAACATCATATGTTTGCGTGATAACGGTTCTATCTTGCATTTAGGGATATATCGTTTGATTAACGCTAAACACGCCCCCCGTAATGTAACGCCAAACGCGATTTCGGGCGCTGTACACAAGCAGATGAGAATTTCCAGCGGAAAAAACGGCTTGTTACTTTAAAAGCTTGTTACTTTAAAAGTCAGGCGATGTTACATAATTGTCCGATAACTTCTTATCGTTACATCGCAATTTGGTCGGAAAAGACTTCGACAAGAAAGATGCTAAGACGTGAGATTATGAAGAAAATAAATAAATAAATAAACGTGTTCGAGGAACATGGAGAAGTGGCAAGACAGGACGATATCCTTGAAATACGCCACTTTATTGTTCATATAACAGATTTCGCCTAGCTGCAATACATACTCGTAATCCAAAAGTAGTACTACTTTATGTCTTATATACAGCACTTTGTTTATCGATTTGTTTTACCTCGTTTCACTTTACTTTTTGCCCTCTCTCTCTCTATCTCTCTCTTTCTACCAGCTGCTCTCAAGCACTATTCTTCGTTCAGTCTCGTCACAAATATAATTCACTTATGAAGCAGCACGGTGTACACGTGAAATTTCTTAACTCGGACAAGTCCCGTTTTTTCGTTCGCATTTTATACAAGATCGCCAGATCGTCATTATGTAATCGCAATCTCATAAAAGTGTCGGAAAAGATAAGTGATTGAGTAAAGCAACAGCAGCAGCAAAAAACCGTGAAGATACCGTGGTATTCCACACATTGTTGTTAAAAAAAAAACACGAGGGTGTTTAAACTTGTGTATGTGACTTGTATACAAGCGATAGCGTGTGTACTATTTTTTTTTTCCGGATGATTTCCTGTTAGACAGGAAACAATGATATATTCTATCATGGGGACAGTTCTTGTCGAAATTCATATATTGACTATTAATTATTATGCGGAAGTTAAGCTACTATTCGCTACACTTGACGCTAACTAACGACATTACACTTAGTGGGTCTTATCATTTGTAGTATCTAATTCGGCGTGCTCGCTCGAGTCGAGCGAAGCGCAACTTTGAATTCAACGGACGAAGCTCGTGCTCCTTCATACTGTTTCTGACGCACGCACGCACGCACGCCTAGGGCTGTAAACGACTGCCATTACTTCACGGTACTTTTAATTAAAAAAAAAAAAAAAATTATATATATATATATATATATAGAACGGAAACAGAAAAAGGACTCGAGTATGCAAGCAATCAAAAGAAACGTACATCGACACGTACAAAGGTAATTAAAGAGCGATACGTTGTATCGCGCTAATTAAAGCCGGGAAATGATTGTTCCCTTTTCTTTCGTAAAAATATAGAAACAAAAAGAAACGAAAAAAAAGAAAACAGGGGGGAGGGAACGCTATGAATTACGTACTGTATCTTGTTACGAGAAGCTGCGGATTCAGCAAATACCTAGAGTATCGAGTTTTATATTTTTATTTGTATTTATTTATACTAACGCGTGTCTATCGAAACGAATATTCCTGGTTTTCGTTTTGTCAGACGCTCATCGAAAAAACAGGTAATCCTCGCTGTCGATCGTAGTCGAGTAGCAGCACAGACACATAACGTAGATCCTCTACAACTTAACTAGATTAATTGAGGTTTGTATTGTTAGAGAGAAAGTAAATCGTCTTCCTAAAATGGAGCACGTTACTTCGGAATTATCACCCTGTATCGAATCCGCGATACATATATCTCTTTTTTTTTCTTTTCGTTTTTCTCCTAATATTGCCGCACGCAATCGTGATAACTTTATAAACATACGAACTATATTATATATATACGCATATATATAATATATATTTTTTTTTTAAACGTGTCACAGCCTTCATGGCTATAGAACACAAAGTACAACTACATAAACTCTTAATAAGACAATTCCGTTAATGGAAAATTGTAATAAAAAAAAATATGTTTAACGATAAAAAAAAGAGGGTGAAGAAAGAAAAAGATCTTATTGCGCGGACTTCCACTTAGCGCTTACATGCTAAGATAACCACGGGCCTGGCTTCGTCTACGGCCGACGAGGTACGCGATCAGTACAATTACTACCAAACCCGCCAGTGCACAACCCACCGTTATGGGGACGATGTCGGGCGTGTCGAACGCACAGTCCTTCGCTGAAGAAGAGAAAAAGACAAATGCTTATTATTCTCGTACGGTAGATACTGTTGATGAAAGTGTATCTGTACTTTCTTTCGGGGGAGGAAGGAGAAAAGGAAGAGCCAGCCAGAGCGTTTGGCATCCAAACAGACGTGACAAGAAAGCAGAGATACCCACCTAGGCCAAAAATGGTTTTGTTGTCAGTCCTGAAAGCTTGGAACTGCAAATTAGATACCGTCAGATGCCCTACGGTTTCGTTCACACCGTTCACATGCAAGTCCAACTTCTGCTCTTTGAGACATCTGTAAGAGTCACTCAATCTAGTCTCATATTGCGGTACCATGTGTACCAATGTCACGGTCTTATCTGCAAAAGAGCGAAAATTTAGTCAGAGATGCCGGGGGGAGGGGGGAGGGGGGAGACCAGATCAAAGAGCAAGTTTGTTTATGCAGGAGATGCCGTACTCCACTTATCAGCTGGGAATTCTTCCGGCGCGAGGGAGATCTCGAAGTGATGAAGAGAGTACAGCTTGATCGTCTCGTTCTTCACGAAATGCAGCGTGAAATTGTTCAATTGTCTAGAATCGTTCTGCGTGTACCACGACACCATGATATTCTGCTCGGTATTACCGCATGTTCCCGTCGCGTTGCTGTTGCTGGGTACGTCTATCGTCTTCTGGATCGTCTGCGCGAGTGAAATAGAAATGAATAGCGACATAGATGACGCACAGTCATGCGCATATTTTAATGTTGTGCAACTTATATTACGATAACAGTAGTATCGCGTAAATATTGACATACATATTTACGCACGGAAGAAAATAGTATTGAATCAATGACAGATATTTTCATACATAAGCAAGAATATTATAGTGCGCTTAGAAGAATATTCTTTGGATTTTTAGTCATGAATTGAGTGGAAGTAATACTTGCGCCAATACAAATTCAGTAAAAGCAAAAAACTCAAAATCTTCTATAAAAGTTCGAATATTTTCGCTCATATATGAGAATATCTATTCTTGACTTAAGACTAATTTTTTTCTGTGTGTGTATCTCGAGACTTTGCTCAGAATTGCTCACCGTATTGTTGACGGTGTAGGAGAAATCAAACTGTGCAGCCATCTGGACAATGATGCACAATGTATCGTTCTGTTTGACCGTCCACTTTTTAGTTTTTGGCGGAGGAACAGGAGTCGGCGCTGGTGTGGTAATATTACTAGGAACGGTGGTTGGGATCGTTGTAGTCGACGATGGTGTAGTGCTCGATGGTGTAGTGCTTGATGGTGTAGTAGATGTAGTTGACATCGTAGTCGACTTGGTGGTCGGAGGTGTTACACTAATAACCTCCGTAGTAGAATCGGGTGTTTTTTCATCTGAGGTGCTTAAGAGTGATACTTTTGGTTTGTCCGCATCCGATTCAGATGGCACATGTGCGCTGCTCGGGATGGTTGTTGATTTAGTGTCAATTAATGGCTCTACAGTTGCTCTCTCTTGAGGCGAGAAAACAGTCGCGCCACTGGTACCATTAGTCTTCTGGTCACCAGCTGTCAAAAATAACATATGCATAATTATAATTCCATACCATACATGTTATGCGTCGAAATGTCAAGGTTGCATACTAATGAGTTTTAAAGATAAGAGAAACATTGTAAGAAAAATGGCTCTTAAAGAACCAATTGTATCCTGCGTCTTTGAAATTGAGATACTTTATGTCCTTTCTTTGTCTTGAATAACTGTCAAGTGTACAAAATATGAGTGCATATATATATATGTATATATATATTTTATATAATGTGTGTGTGTGTTTATTATACTTTGTAAACTATGTAAATAATTCATCTATTTCGCTAGATATTATATGACTGGATACTCCATAATGTTGCATGTCCCAATATTCAAATAAAGCTGCCGGGTTGTTTTGTAGGGAAGAAAAAAATGTCAACTGCTAAACGAGGAAGAGCAAAGTTCAAAGCGTGGAGAAAAAAGGAAACAGACATGAACTTCAACATTATGGAAGCAATCTCATATACACATATACAGTCGTCGGTGGATTAGTCACTTCAAATTCATCTCGCCCGGAGGTCGAATATATCGACAACGGATCAGAGCTATTACTTACTCGACAGGCGTATTTTTACAGAGATAAGAGCTTTTATCACGTTTTATTGCTATTTCTAGGCGATGTGATGCACACGTAGCCTGGCATTTTCTTTCTTTTTTTCTTTCGATACCCGTGTGTCTCCGGCATCCATTGCTACGCAATGTCGGCCGCCACACACGATACGAGCGATCGTATCGTTCGGGCATTAATCATCCGCTTCGAATCGGCGAGCCAACCAGGCGAGTCGCGCGCGAGGAAGCCGAAAATTTTCCGCGACATGGTCGTTCGAAAGAAAAGCGGAACGGCTTCCCATCCGCGCCTCATCATGGCGCCTATCGACGCATCGGCCCACAGAAACGTAATTAATTTCCGAACCGAGTAGCGTGGTCGGCGCAAGCTCGACGATCCCGACGACGCGGGGTCGCTTCTTTTCTTCGTTTGCCCAGGTTAATCGAGAAGCCGACGGCGACGGTAAGTCCTCCACGTCGCCGAGAGCGGGTGTACGCGTTCGCGAGTATGTGTGTGTGTGTGTGTGTAAGTGTATGTCGCGTACGTGTATGTATACACTCCGTGGGGAGCAGCAGCTGCCGCTTCTCGCGGTGCGCTCGGCTAAATCAAATCGTTACCTGACACGAATATCGCGGTCCAGCACAGAAGCAGCAGGGGCTTCAGCATGACGTCGGAAATTCGGAGAGTTCAATAAGCGCAAAACTACAGTACTTTCGTACGAACCGACGAGCGTTGATCGTTCCGGAAGAATGAGGAGTCTGCGGAGAACCAAGGACAGCGTCCGTGCTGCCATCTATCACAGCTGTGGCATTCGCCGTGGGTGGGGATCGCGGCGGCACGTTAGAATCCGGCGAATCCGACATAGGCCGTGTATCTCTCGTCTCGATCAGCTTCGATTTTCGCTTTGCCCATCGCGCGGATATTCCCCTCCTACGTTCACGCTCGCGTCGAAAAAACAAGGAAATTCACACGAGAGATAAGGTAAAAAATACCAATGCCCGGACGTGCGCCTAACTTTGAACATTCCTGTTCTTTTGCTCCTCCTCGCAAGTTTCTTTTCTCTTCTTTCGAATCCTCTCATGCTTCCTCGCAGTAGTCGTCTTGTTCGATGACGTCAGAAGCGAGAAAACGCATGCCCAAAATTCTTGTGAAATACATTGAAATAGAGAGATGTGTCCGTGGAATGATACTTGCGATCGATTAGCACATTTGTGAAATATTCCGGAGACTTGCCTTTGCCTTAATAATCAATAAATAACCGTAAAATTAACATGATGTACAACCTTCCTTTTTAACCTACCTTTGTCATGATTTTGTCGCGTTAATTTTAAAGCTATTTATCCCGTAAAAAAATATTTCATATATAATCATGTATAAATATACGTAACTATACATAATTATACTAAATTATATATGAAATTTGTCCATACATAATTATTGATTAATCAATCTCTAGCATAGATGTCCTAAAGATATTCCGGTGACGTCTTTATGTCTTAAGACTCCTAGGTAGTTGCTGCGACCGTCCTTGTTTGATGACGTCAGAAGCGAGAAAACATATATCAAGAATTCTTGCGTTTTACGTTCAAATAAATAGATATATTCATAAAATGACATTTGTGATCGATTCAGTACATTTGTAATATTGTCCGTGCACTTTTCTTTTATTCGAACAATCAATAAACAGCCGCAAAATTAATTTGACACGGAACCATTCATTTTAACCTCTATTCTCATGATTTTGTCAATGTTAATCTTACGATTATTTATTGCTTGTTCGAATAAAAGAAAAATGCACGAACAATTTTACAAATGTACTGAATCGATTACAAATGTCATTTTGTGAATATGTCCTTTTATTTGAATATAAAACGCAAAAATTCTTGACATGCGTTTTCTCGCTTCTGACGTCATCAAACAAGGACAGTTGCAGCGACTATCCAGGAGCCTTAAGGATGGCTATGGGACATCCACAAGATGTCTTTCGGATAAACTTCGATTATTGTGCAATATGGTTCATGTATGATTAAATATGATTAAATATAATTATCTGATTGCTGTTGTGCATTTTTGATGCTTTAAAACATTTTTGATCATTTTTTCTACATTGGTACTTAAGGGGTCTTTCTTATTAGACGAGTAAAAAAATCAATTTTTGAATCCAACATGTATGTAGAATTAACCTTTACCTAAAGGTGAAAAAAAATATGATTCAGAGATAATAGACATTTTCTGAGACGTTGCGCAGGACGAAAGTCGAGCAGGTAGCGGGAGGCTAACAGCCGAGTATATTGTGTCCCATTTCAAGAGACCGGTTTCTAATCTATTGTGTCGGGACTGTTAGAATAAGTTGGGGAAACTGAAATGAAATAATAGTAAGTAATAGTTGCGTTTCAACGTAACTATTTGACGAATGGCTCCTAAGAATAGAGATATGAATCGAAAAATTGTAGAATTGACGAATTTTACGGCTGCAAGTATTTTCAATGAAGAGTATAATGCTATTCTGTAGATAATGATGACTATGGGTGTAAAAATCGAGCCACAAGCAGAAGCACTCGTCCAAAGAAGGGATCAAAACCGGCTCCGAGATGATACAAGATTTTCGTCAGAGAAGCAAAAAGAAAATAGAACGGCTCGCAGAGAGGAGTAACAAACCTTATATGACATGACACGATATATACAATGTGATATGTACGAAGAAATAGAAGGTCTATTTTATAATTCTGAAAGAGCGAATTAATGATTGGTAAGAAAACATTTGGATTATAAAAATTCAATTTAAAATTTTAAAGCTGTTTTTCTCAAAACCATGTTTTCAAAACCACGGGAAATCCCGAAAAGTCGGCTTAACCGATTAACTTGAAACTTTGCACAATTATTATTGACATTTTTTTGCAGTTCATGAATCACAATTAATTTATATTTATAAGTTATTTAACCCCTTTTTTTATAAAAATAATGCTCGAAAAAAATGCTGAAAGTTAAAACATGATTTTCGTTTTGCCGTTATTTTGTTAAATTCCAATATTTTAACTCAAATGTGTGTTAATTCAGTAACTTCGTATACTAATGTAGAATAATGGTGAAAGAGAATTATTAAAATATTTCGATTACAAGACTGCGGGGAACTTTCCGCGATTTTTATATTTTCTCAATGCGCCAAATTCAATGGGCCAGAAGAAAAGAGTGGAGAAGGAAGATATAATTTTAACTCTGCAACTATAAAACAAAACTTCCTATTAAAACAAATAGAAAATTTCATCTTAATCGGTTGTACAGTTTCCTCACAATCCATTTCCAAAAAAAAAATAGTCAATTTTTAGGCCTCTGAATAAGAAAGACTTTTTAAAGATTTGCTGAAACCTTCTTGCATGCACAGAGAAAACAATGGCACAATAGTAATTAAATAATTATATCCAAACATCTAATCATAATTATCTAATCATAAATATATATAATTAGCATCAATCTAATCTAATCATAACTATATATGATAATTGTGATTAGAATATTAAATAATTGGCAACGCAACGAAAAGCACTTTCTAACCTGCTTTTTTCTGCTAAACGCAGCCATTGCTAATTTTACCTTACAGCTCACGATGTTCGCGGCACAGGACACTGAAATATTAAAGTCTTCAATCGAAGGTTTTTCAATTAGCGATGCGACTGCGACAGGTTCGGTTTGGAAGTAATGTTCACGCGCAGGAGTAAAATAATAAAAATAATGTGTTTATTTACGACAGTTTGTAGCTGGCGATGAGGAAGCATTCGTGTGGAATATGCATGGTATCTTTTAACGCAGTTACTTCGCTACATCTCATCTTCACAGAATACCATACACCGAAATCAACAGATACGCAATAAGAGTATTCGCCGCTCAGGCTTGCGAGTTGAAGGATACAAAGCGTGAAACTCGAGGAAAAGGAAACAAGATTTCAGCAAGCCAAAGTAATCAGCTGGCCAAAGTAACGCGCCTTATTAGCTACACCTGATCGTTCATCACATATCACATTCAACAAACAAGAACGTATTCCTTATATAAATAAAGAAATTCAATTGTTAGAGCTATGTGAACTGGCGACAGACCTTCTCCAACGATCTCTTAGCCGACAAACGCACGTACGCACGCACGCATGCGACTTAATATGTACACGCGCGATTCCAATGGTACTAAAGCGGTAAAACACATTATTTACAATTATTTTTTTACAAACAGCCGGAGGATTCAAGGCACGAAGATGTAATGCGATACATCGTTAGTGTCCTCCACGACTTTAGACTGAAGCAGCTTAATCTCGAGCTTCAGTTTCTCCTTTTCCAGCTCTTGCTTGCTTATCTCATTCGAATAACAATTGATCTGTAACTTCAACTTGTCCTTCTTCATTTTCAGCATCTCAGTCTCGTGATAAAGCTTGCCCCTTTCGGCACGCAACACCGCCAACTGCTCCTGAAGTAACTGGTGGCTCGCCTCGTCCGATAGCATCATCTCGGGCACATCATCTATGGGAATCTGCTTTATCGTGGAGATCGGCTGAGTCGTCGTATTCGTCTCGCTCTCGGCTCCGCTTTCCGGGTCCGTTTCCACCGGCATGCTTTCCTTCACGATCCAGATTTTCGAGTCAGCTTCGGTGAAGCTACCGGACGACTTTGGTGACTGTGACAACGTCAAGGGATCGTTCTGCGACTTGTGATTGGGCGATACGGACGACGCCTTCGTCACTTTCTCAATGGTAGGTGTGATCGTCTCTATATCTAGAACTAACATATCGATGGGATCAATTGCTTAGTTTACAACGATCATTTGATACGCGCACTAATTAGTAAATTTTGATTAGATCATCTTGATATCGATATCAAACTTATACGATATATCTTCTTGATATGTACTAATGTGCTTGATATATACTAATAATTTATATAAATCATCCATCCTTGACACGTCTCGTTGATATCAAGATAATCTAATAGGTTATATAATATTATAGATTATATAATATTATAGATATAATAGATTTTATAATATTATAGAATAATAGAAAGTTATTGGTTAGTACGTGTATCAAACAATCGGTGTAAATTAGCACGATGAAAAGTACCGTTGATTTTCATTTATTGTTACAAAAGTAATAGCGAATTCGAACACCAGCACTATACTAGTGCATACTAAGGCTCTTGCATTTCATTGGAATATTTTTTTTAGATCTAAAAAAATACACCAATCGAATGAAGGAATTGTTATTGAACTGGATTAACCGGATTGCCGTATAAATATAGCCGTCATTAGGTGTTTAATCACTCCAGATGCTTGCGTGTTTTTTTTATTTAAATAACTGCTTTATATACAACAGCCTCTAGTACGCATCAATCTGGTGTAGCGCGAGTGATCGAATTCGCTGTAAGCGATGTATGCGATCAGCAAATTTACCACGTGATTTCGGCGACTGGCTCTCGTCGACCGTGTGCGTCAGATGATTACTACAGTAGCTGTTAAATTCCCTGCCGTCGACGAACACGGAGCCGTCCGCATTGACGATAGACTCGACTATCACCGACGGATCGCCGTCCTCCATTACCAATTCACCGACTATTTCTCCGTTAGCCGCTATGATGTCACCCTCGTTGTTCGTTCGCAGTAATTCACCCTCGTTCGTGTCGATCTCAGCCGCCACCTCTTCTTGCGTCAGTTGGCCGCCGTAAGAGTCCTCGCCGTCGTTACCTTCGCTCACTTCCAACTCCGTTGACAATCCCTGACGAGACAAGTGTTAAAAACGTGAGCCACTTTGGTTTTGCGACAATAACATTAGGCGAGTAGACGAATCGGTGGACCGACTAGAGCCTTACATCTTGACCCCAGGCGGATTCCTGCTCTTTCTTCAACCTTTTCAAGGTCTGCGCTATCTCCTCCTCGGACTCGGAATATGTCCTTTTACTGTTATCCATACCCTGCATTTTCTCGATCTCGTGTATCTTCTTGTACAACTGATACGCCCGCTCCGGAGTAATGTCTCTCTTTTGCTTATTCGCCGCTGCCAAGTTAAACAAATCCTTGGATCGCAGCACCTTGTTGGTACGCAAGCGCACGTACTCCTTCAGCCTCTTACGATCGATGTGCAACTGCATGAGGTCCTGCACCTCCTGCTTGATCTCACCACACAGTTTTCTCTCTTGTGGGAGATTCTTAAATAGTTCCTGTTTCATGGGACACAACGAAGGAATTTAGCGTTGCATTGAATAACATGGGCAATCATAAAGCATGTGGTGGTTTTGTAGGATGTCCATTATATGGCATAACGAGTGAAACTACCAGAATTTGTGTACCTCCGATATTTCATGATTGTGTTCGTTGTTGACGCTGGTCACTTCTAACTTTGTGCCATCTTTAGACGCCCTGAGCATGATGTGAGCGGGACAGTTGGTTCGTATAGACCTGTGCGATGTAATAGATGTTTTATCATACAAGCCACGCGTGTATAATTTGTTAATTATTAATATTAATTATACTTTAACGATAATATTAGTAGTTTGTTAAATGTAAGGTCTATTTTCTTGCTGAACTATTGTGTACTTATGGAACTTAAAAAGAGACAGATACACAGTTCAGACTTGGTAGGAGAAACAAGAGAAGAGAACTGATACAAACTAACACAGCCTGTTCAGTGAGAGAGAACAGATCTACAGTCTGAGGTGAAAGTTTAAGACTAACTGAGACTGCCTTCTTCCAGCACCACGTGGCAGGAACTTCTGGCCGCCGTAAATGCACGCATATTTGACGGAATAATACTTCAGTCGCTCGCTGATTGGCCGGGCAGTTTTCATATGAGCCCCGCTGACGGTTCTGCTGTCTCGCCTCCAGTAGTGCACCAGACTGTATTTGGAGAACCTCTCCAGCTTCTGCTCCAGCTCCTCATAGCTATTGAACATCTCTCCGAGACGGAACGACACATCGTCGCCGTCCTCGTTGCTCATGTCCATTATAGAAACGGCGTTTAACAACCTGCGAATCAACAATCAATCCGTACAGGTTAAGCGACCGTCAACAACCTTCCTGAGGAGAGATATTCTTTTCTCATGCAAACGCTCGCCGTAGCTTTACCATCGTCGACGTGTTCCGCGTATCCCACGAGAGCAAACGCAAACTTAAGTCGCGAATCTAAGGGATTTCAAGCTTAACAAGCCTGTAGAGCGGCAACTCGCGACGCGTTAGAAAGGAGGTTAGTATGACGGATACGGATGAGCACGTTCGAGAGGCTCGGCACGACGATCGCGGGGACATCGTCGTCGTCATCGTCGCCGTGGTCGTGATCGAGCACGACGCGAAGATACGCGACGTCGAAGAGCGGCAGCATCGTTCACTGAAGGTCGGGACAGAGGTTAGGTGCGCTCTCGCTGCGCCGATGATTGGCGTGGCAGAAGCCACAGCGAGATCCGGGGACCGTGAACACAGACAGACCGAATTTCCCGGACGAATCGTGTGAGCAAAGACGGCGGGCGGTCGGACGGACACTCTTCCGCTCGCCGTGACTCGCGGTCCGAATTTTTCACCCTTGAAGATGCCTCTATCGCGGTGATTTGCACCTCGAGAAGGAGCACGAGCGTACGTACCGCGGCGATCTCGCTGCGCCATTCGTGAAAGTCCGGATCTACAGTAGGTGCAGCAAGCCTTCGGGTTTTCGGTCCAGCTGTGACAGGGACAATCGTGAATCTCTTCCTCTGGCGTGAACTCGCGAAAAGTGGCAATTTTCGAGCCGGAGAGCATTTGGAAATGTTCGTTTTTCAAGTTCAGTTTTCGCACTTGAGGAAAAGATCCATTGAACGCCTGTCTGAGCAACGAAATGTTATTTCCAGCAAGAGGCGTTTCCCGCGCTGCCGAAAGTTGCGGTAACGCTTCATCTTGGAAAGTTTTGAACGTTATCATTTTTGGCAGCGCTGGAAACGTTTTACGTTTGAAATTTCGTTATAATTTAGTACTCGGAGCAAAAGGCTAATGCTCGTTTCTACCATCGTGGTTTAAAATCTAATGGACGATTAATACAACGGAGTTGACCAATCGTACTGATCGGCTCAGCTAATTGGCCATTTGTGATTGGTCGATTACGTTGATTACATTTAAACTATACCAAACAGCACAATGTCTAAAATCGAGTCATAAGATGTCCTGAAGACGTTTATGACACGATTGTAAACATTGTTGTCTATGATAATATATAATAATGGTAGAAACGGGTATTAGTTCGGATCCACAGTATGTGTAGTGAATCTTCAAATCCATATTTTGAACTCACTTTTACCAATAAAAGTGCCTCTAAAAGTGACGTGAAAAAATGTAGGAACAACCTGATTGGCTTGGAGAAACCACATTTAAGGCAATTTCGTTAACTGAATCATTGATTATATTTAAACCACGAATAGAAACGAGTATAAATGAGACAAAATAATAGCATTCATCGCCGTTCCATCGGGCTTTCCCATACGGGAAAAGCTGCAAGAATGCGAAAAAATTACTGATATACCACTGGAAAGCGATAAGCAAGCTTTGAGCCGTAAGAAATTGACCGATCATAATTGATTTTCCTCCCATAATTCAATCGTGATTAATCAATTTCCTACGGCTTAAAGCTTGCCGCATCTATCGATAGATAAGGACTTAAGTCCGGGCACTTTAGTGAACTTTCCTCCGATTGGTCAAGTTTCAATTCAATCTTTATTCTAATCCGTGGCCTGACACGGGCTCGATTGCACCTTACTTGTAATCTTCAATTGATTTTAATCATGATCTCCGTCGCGTAGCGTCTTCCGTTGCAGCGACAACTTCCCCCTGAAAGCGGAACGCGCTCGCGAAATCGAATCACGACGTTCGTCCGGCTGCTCGCACATGAGAATTCAGCTAGGCTTCGAATGCGCCCCCACGCGGTTCGTTGCACGAGCACGGCGTCCAGAGAGAGAGACTGGTCATGTCCGTATTATCGATAGCAGCGAGGACTCGCCCGCTCCGCCAAGCGCTTCGCTCGCCCAGCTCTGCCGCGTAGGACTCGTCGGATTGATCGCGTCGTTCTCTCATGCTCGCTCGCTCGCTCGCTCGTTCGCTGCACGAGGCGCGAGACTCAGATTACAATTCCGCAGGTCCGTCTCTCACCTCCGGCTTGCAGTCGTGAACGGCGATAGTCGTTCTCACTCGGCGCGGAGAACGAAGTCTTCGGCGATCGCTGCGGCTGCGACACCGGACGGAGCGAGAACGTGGTGGTTGTAGCTCGGCCAAACCGCGCGAGAACCCGAACGACAAGCCGTCCATTGACGGTGGGAGAAACTATCACGACGACTACGACACCGAGGACGACGACGACGACGTCGTCGTCGACGTCGTCGCCGCCGCCGCTGCCGACGCGCCTCGTGGTTGTCAGGTATTCCCGCGGTATCCACGGGATCTCCCATGTGCCTGTTCCACGTGGACGCCGTGCATACACGCCTTAGGATACTCGAGGTCGCGGGACGCACCGGGAATCATGGACGTTGATTGTCCAATGCTCAGTCTGAAACGATCCAGCAGCGCGCCGATGATCAACCAGATGAGCGCAGCCATGTCCACACCGTCTACTTCCTCGTCCAGGTGTGTATACTGACTCTGCCTGTTTTACGAACTTGCTCTGGGTGAGAGGGTGTACATTGTGCCCCAGAAAACAGCTTGTAATTATCAGATTCGAGATAACAACAGTCCGTGTTCTGAGCTCACCTTTGACGATAAAAGTGCTTCGAATATGACTCCTCTGTCAATCAGGTTTCTAAGTTACTTTTAGGACCACTTTTGTCGATGAAAATGAGTTGAGAATGTGGACCAATGTGTGAATAGTTTCAGGTCTCTTTGAGACTCTTCAGCAATGAGGATCTGGTAGACACACTGTGTGTGTGTCAATGTAGTAACGACCATAGTTTATTGGCTTGTTTGTAGCTTGATCTTACGAGTGGATAATAGAGACATGGCCCACTCGAATAGCAGGACAATCTAGAAGCGAAGGCAAAAGACTGATGCATGGAAAAGGGGCTTCCTTTTGTATGTACATGAATGTTTCTCTTCCAGGGATGCAGTGTCCTGTAATATGTTTTCTAATCCACCTCGTACGCGACGCTTCAGCACCAGTGTAAGATCATATTCTGCTTCACCTATACCAGATTATCCGTCAGCCGATTGATATGGCTGGTATACAGTATATACATGGATTAGTTATTATCAGAACTTCTTTTATCACCGCAGCGAATGTGAGCGATTTGTTTTCTGCGGCGGGCGACGTTCACAGTGAGATGAAATTCGCCCTGAGATCAATTGCAGATACGTGATCGATGACGAGCGGGTTTGATCTCGCGCGCAATGAGACGCGCAATTTGTCTAATCTGGAGTAAGCCGGATCCAATTCGTGCGCGATTTTTTATCTTTATCTCTTTTTTATTTTTAGAGCTTTGGTAATGTTCCTAGATTGACACCGCGCATAAGTCAATTGAGACAGGAGGAATCGGTGGACATCGCTGGCCGGGAGGCGGCGCACGAGAAGGAGATTCACAGTGCCATGCAGATATCGCAGTCGTGGGAGGATCTGACCCTGGAGGCTGAGGGATTGTCGTTCAAGGACTCGGAATCTCCCATGCAGCAACTTAACAAGCCCATCACTAAGAGGCCGTTAGACCCCCTGAGTCTGAACTTGTCTATCACTGGCTCACCGTTGTGTTCCTCGCCATCGCCCACAAGATCTGGACTTGGTCAGAAGTGTTATTCTCCGAGTTTTCACATGGTCAACTGGAAGAGCAGCCCTAGCCCCACGAGGAAGTCTTTCGCCACGAGGTATAACTCGTCTTTTGAGCGGATTTACTTTCTCTCAAAGTTAGTTTTTATCTTAAGTTATGTTCCCCCAAGGGGGTTAGCGTCGTATCAGAGGTCTGCGGCAAAAGAGGGCGTATTATTCGGAGGCTTAGCTGTCGCAAATCGTGCTGTTATCTTCTCCCGGCTTCACGATGTGATATTCATATTTTACTGAACGTGCACACAGGCGCAGTTTGAGCCCTATTGCGATAAGGCCGAGCTGCCTGGGACCAGTCAAGAGGAAATTCGAACTGGACGAGGCTGGCAGCCACTTGCAACCGCCTGCGAAACGCACTTCCGGCTTACTCACGTCGGCTACATCTAGGTAACTTCTAACAACGACTCCACGTTCCGTTTTGTCTACAGTATCGTTCGATTGAATGTCTTATGCCGAATGATCTTCTCAGGATTGGGAAGTAACGCTGTAGTAACCGTTGCAGAAGTTACTTACTTCCAGTAATGATTTAGTAACAACGTTATATCTTTTTATTCATAACGGTAACGCAGTTAAGCCATGTTCAAGCCATGTTCTGATAGTTTTTTGGGCAACGTTAACGAATATAATCGTTAACGTAATATATCGTATTATGTAATCGTATTATATAATCGTATTGTATAATCGTTACTTTGTTTAATAAATATTAGATGCTTGCAAAAATTCGTAAAGTCATAAATACCCAGGCAGAACAAATGTTTAAAAGATGTCTTAAAGGTACCTAAAAGGCGTTCTATTTTTCTTTTAGAATATCTTCCAGACATCTTTAAGAGATTTTTTTTAAATTTGTTCTACCTGAGTAGATGGCTACAGCAGCGATTAATTGTTTTCTGTTACTTTTTAGTTTGTAAATGTTGATCATATTGGATCAGAATTGATGGTTAACAATTCACAGTTCCGAACAAAACGTCACGTTTAATGCGATTGAAAATAGAACGAGATAAAGTTCACCTTCGCCACTGCATGTTTTACTACTTTAATCGAGGTGAAACTGCTGCGACAATTAAAAAATTGGTTTGTGAAATTTATGGAGAAAATATTGTATGTATTGCTGTCTATGAGAAGTGGTTTAAAAGCTTTAGAAATGGTGATTACGATATCAACGATATCAAGCCATGTTCTGATAGTCTAAACGAAATGGAAAACAATGAATTGGAAGCGTTGCTCCGATAGATGGCAAAAAGTTATCGATAACAACGACCAATACTTTGATTAAAATATTATATGCCATCTCATTGATATTGATAAATAAATTGTGTTACTTATAAATTTTAATATTGTGCGAATTTTAATATTATACGAACTTTTGCAAGCACCTAATATGTACAAGACAGACACGAACGAATTTTAAAGAAAGGGTCTCCAAAAGGCTTTCCTTGGGATATAACACTAAATTCAACGGAAAAAATAACAGAAATCGTAACTTGTTCTTAAGTAACGCTAAGAAGTTGCTTTTTTTCAATGGGCAACGAATGACGGTGGGACGTTACTTTTTTCAATAGGTAACGAGTCACTTTTCAAAAGTGACTTGGCCAACCCTGCTTGCTCCCAATAATACAAAGCAACCTATACGAACTGAACGTATTTATAGAACATAATTTTTACCACAGGATAGATACGCTGATGAGCCCGCTTCCAAGCATCAGCTCCGTCGGCACCCCTGAGTCGTTATCCGGCGCGGATTCGCCTAGTTTTTCCTTCCGGCCTGTGGACAGTCCGTCACCGGTGCGAACCGGCCTCAGCACCGACGACTCCCCGCCGTTGGACAATCAAACCAAAATGTTGGATCAAGCACAAGTCGACCAGATTTGCCAAGACAATCAGAGATGAACATGAGGGAGAGCCTCGTCGGACGTGCGAACGCCCAGATACGACGTGTCATACCGATCCCTGCCGTGCCGACGTGGAGAGGTAATAACATCCGCACAGCTGTGTTCGCCGATGGGGAGACAGGACGGTGCTTTTGTTCCTGCTACGTTCGCAATAGAGCCATGTTACGAATGTGATGCGACCACGTGGATTTCGCTCGGAACGTTAATAGTGCGACGTAGCAAAACTGCCGGAAGGGAAGACGATCACTTGCGATGCGCGTTTTTCCACGAGACGCCGATTGAAACTCGATCAGCAGCAGCAGCAGCAGCAGCGTCCGCGCCTCTTCGTCTCCTCTTTCCCTCCGGCGAACGATTCACGCCAGGCTACATATCGGCGGGAAGACGTTTCACGTGCGCCCCTTACGGTCCGTTGAATTTAGTGATATATCTCAGTGAGATATTCGCGTTCTCCTTCCGACTGGAATGATTCGTCCCCGACTATCTCTTTGTTTCTTCTGATTCCCATCTCACTTTCATGTTGAGCTATTTCGTATGTATGGACTAATACACGTGATAATTGTGCTCCCTCCCCTGAGCTCGTGTCGACTGCTCCGTGTCTTTCGCCTCTCCCCCGTTCGACGAGTCCCCCGTCCTTGTTATCTATTTTTAACATTAGCGAATAATGTTTCTTCTCGGACATTGAGAAAGTGTTGTTCTCAATGCGACGTCTTCTAACGAGCGTATTTTGTAGTCAGAGAGCTGTATCTGTATAGACGAGCGAGATAGTGCGTTGATCGCGCACACGCGTGCCCCTTTGGTCGTCGCGCTTAACCCACGAGCAGCGGGTCAGCCGGACGATCTATTCGCGCGCAGAACCGTCGAATCTTCAGTGCGTCAGAGAGAGAGAGAAAGAGAGGCAATGTACGGATTTCTCGGTCCCGCCTGTTGGACGAGGGTTAATCGCGAGCGCACCGTAATATTGTACAGACGTAATTTAACTGCCCCTTCTTTTCCCCTCGAGCGGTACCTTTAAGCCCTTTTTCATTATTGCGTTGTCATTACCGGCACATCGGTGGGACTCGAGTCTCCACGGTCGTCCTCGTCGTCGAGAAGCCTCCGCTGCAGGCGCAATTCGATTCAGTCCGATTCTCCCGCGAGATCGACCGACGGTCACAGCGCGTGATCAGTCGCGTCTCGGCAAAAATGCGCGCCTCATGTCGAGATTTTCCGTTTGTTTCGCGGGTCGAGTGTCTGTCGGAAATCGTTAATCGGGCGAGACTCGAACCCCACCCGCTGTATCGTGCGTGTTAGCGACGTAGGTACTCACACTACAACACACATTACACATCCGGCGCCGTTGTAACATGCAAAGTAACAGTCTTGTCTTTACATATTAACACATACGCAAACAACAACATTTATAATATATGAAACGTGTTTACTCTGGATTTTTGCCTCTGGATAAGTATCGTGTATGAATAACTTCTCCCCTCTCCCTCCAGCCGGCCACCCCGGCGCTCTTTTTACGAACGTGAACGTTACGTAGATTCCGCAAGATATTCTTTTTACTTAAAAAGCCAAAGGATAAGTATTAAGTTAAAATTAATCTTCTTCTATTGCGGTTAACAGTGACGTCGTGCCTCTTCTTCCTTTCTTCTCGCGTGCGCGCACGCGCATGTGTCCGGCGTAAAAGAGAAATACACACACACACACAAACACGTACACATACATTCACTGCGCGTACAGCAACGACGCGCGAGATCGTCCAATTTGTGTTCTTACGTTTCTCCGACAAATATATATGCATAAATATATATACATATATATATCTCTTAAAAAAAAAAAATACAGCGAAGCATTACGAAATGTGTATGATTTTTCCAGTCGAACACATTCCGTGAAGATTCTGCGCGATTAGATCGGGCATTACTTTTGGAATATATATTTATATAGGCATATATAGATAAATACACATAGAAATAGAACGTTTATATATACGTCTATATGAAGTTACAGTTCCAGGAGTAACTTGACTGACAACGCCACGAATTTTGATTGTGCCAGAAAATATATATTGTTGGTATGCGCAGGGGCGAGATTTACATTAGATCTCCGGTATAGGCGTTGTAGGACGTATACTTCAGACTTCCGCTCGCCCGTTGAATAAAATCATCGCAGATCATGATATCTCTCATTTTATGTAAGCGATGTAGCCTGCGGAATTTCTTGTTTGTGTATATCTCATTAATATCTGCACTTGAATTGCGCTTGAATGTAAATTGTTCCGGTCGACTGTCGAAGATCTTACGTCACGTTTCTAAGGTTCATGAGAGATTTTCCTCACTTAGCATATATATATATATATATGTATAATATATATATATATATATATATATATATATATATATACACATATGCGGATATCGTTACACAATTCAAAGGATGCATATTTTTCATAGGAAACCAATGATCTGTAGAGATATATGAGTGCGAAACATTATCTGTAGGCTGATTCCTTTTCGTAGATTTTTGGTCCGATTCGATATATATAGTCGTAGCATGCAATTCTAACAGGAAAGTAGATTTTTTCGAGATGTACATTATGCTTCCTACAGTTAAGACTGAAACTAATATTGCGTAAGGCGTATATATCAAACCTAGAAACAATCTCTTTCTCACACATACACAGGCGTACACTGAATCTATTATGCGCGACTATGCGTCTTGAATAGTTTTTTTTTCTTTCTGTAAGGATGTACTGCGCGAGAGAAGAATAAAGTGTGCCAACGCAATTTTAAGGTAAACGCAATCGTTCACGATCGTCCGACGTGGCGGTCCTTTTTTGTAATTTTAAGTATACGGAACATTAATTGGGAATCTAGAAATTTATTTATATTATTTATATATACACGGCGAATAAAAAGCATTGTAAAGTAATATTTATTATTTGTTGCACGTGTGTTGTAAGTTTAAGTTTTCATTGTAAAAAAAAATATCGTTATGTATTTTCCAATGCACACACAATCGTTTTCTAAAAAGAAAGTGTTTTGTAGAAAGGAAAATAAATTACTTCCAAATAAGATTGGTCCATTGATAGATTTCGTAGAGTCTTTAGTCGCATTGAATACTGATTGATTAAATTAATGTTTTAATTTAAATGTTTTTAAGAAACATCCATCAGCTTAATAAAATTTACGCCACTTTCGATTAACGACAATTTTCAGTCTGTCGTCATTTGGAAATATAAATAGATATGAGAACTTGTAAAAAAAATGTGATCGAATACAAATTTTGGTTGCTTTTTAATATTTATTATTCGTACAGAATTTTTTAGGTAATAGTATAAAAAAGCCAAAATTAAAATTTTTACTCAATTATACATTGATATGTTAAAATCTGAGTAAAATGCTTTTCAAACTAATTTATTATCACTATTTTTTGCTGAAGTTACTGCTGATTGAATCTTTCTATTTCTCATGTTCGAATAAAAAAAGAGATTTTTTAATTTTTAAGATTCATTTTCCTCGATTGTGACAAATAATAAAAAATCAACAGGCTTTTACTTCGGAAAAAAATAATGATAATGAGATGGTTCAAGAAGTATTTTACAACTTTGAATCTCTAGTTTTTAATTCTACTGTAGATTGTAAAATTTATTTTTTTGATGCTACATNCACTACATAAAAAAAAAATCTTATACAAATAAGGTTTAGCTCATTTGAAAGTACGAATTGTCCTCTTTAATGTGCATGTAATTAGATTACGGTGCGATTTTTTTACTGTTATTTAATGTTAAGCCGAAAAATGTCCTGATTTTAATTATAAAAGCGTGAACTCTCTCATAAAGAGTGAACGGATTGATGTACGAAAATCATCGAGAAATGAATAGAAAACTTCAAGTACCTTCTTTAAAATGCACTTATTAAATTTTTTATAAAATTAATTTTAAAATATAAACAAATCAACTAAAATATTGGAATCAAAATTGAGCGGTCGTCAGTTTTCGTTTAACTCCATATATTATGACAAAAAAAACAACAACAAAATTATGAAATTATTTTGGTTAAAACCTAGAAACTTTAAGCTGCAAAATGCTTTTTAAACTATCGTCATTTTTTACAAAGTTATAATTCGTTGAATATTGTCTATTTTTCAGGATAAAGTAAAGGGTTTTTCAACAAGAGTGTTCGAAACTAAAGTTAAATAAAACACACAATTATCATTGGAATCAAATTAATTTTTTTTAATTTGTAAAGTAGGAAGTAGTAAGTTTATGTGTGCACAAGGATATCGGACAAATGACCGCCTCGTAATTTTTTGCAGACCACGATTCTTTTGTCAAAATTTTTAATCAAATGTTCACACATTGTGGGCTCTATCTCACCGATGACACGACAAATTTCATCTTTCAATTCCGGAATCGTTGTGGGATTATTCTTATAGACCTGCTCTTTAACGTAGCCCCAAAGAAAATAATCCAGGGGCGTCAAATCACATGATCTGGGTGGCCAATTGACATCACTGTTTCTGGAAATTATGTGCTGCGGAAAGGTCTGATTCAGTAAATCCAATGTTTCTCGAGCTGTATGGCACTTTATATGCTTTTAAAGACAAATCTTTTTGCAAAATACGCCATAATGATGTTTTAGAGATTCCCAATTCTTGAGAACGGCGTGGAATCGATGTGTTTGGGTCATCGGCAACACTCTCACTGACAGCATCAATATTCTCTTGTGATCTGGCTGGACGACAGCGTATTGTTGTTTTTACGTCTTCTACTGATCCAGTGGACTCAAATTTGGCAATAATTCGACCAATATGTTGCTCAGATGGACGATGTTGTGGAATGTAAAATTTATGCAATTTACGAAATACATTTTTATTTGATCGTCCATTTTCATAATACAATTGAACAATCTGAATGCGTTGCTGTAATGTGTATCTTTCCATGGTTAAAAACTTACTACTTTCTACTTGTCAGCTGTCTAGTTTGCTTGTCGCTGTCAATGAAATACATGTGAAAACTAACCTCACTTTTTCGAACACTCTTGTTGAAAAACCCTGTAGAAAGATGCATCTGATCTGCCATTGAGTACTACTACTAGTACTACTCCGACCCGTTAAGATGTGATATGACCAAACAATAGGATCAGCCGTACCTTCACTTTTCAAGTAGTATTACTCAACGGCGGATCAAACGTCCTTTACTCTATCCTGAAAAAATAGACAAAATGTAATATGCTGTAACTTCGGTAAAAATAACGATATTAACACTTTCACAACCGCATGTTAGCGCAGTGAAACGTCGCCAGTGGCCGGCAATATTTTGGAAGAAAAAACTTTACGTAAATTCATGAAACAATTAACATTATTATGACGTGCTAAGAAAAGTTTTGCAAGTGGCTTGCCACTGGTACCACGTGGGAGTCACCGGCAAATAGCGACTGGCCTATCAATGGTACCACGTGAGTGTCACCGGCAAATAACGACTGGCCTACCANAACTGGCCTACTAATGACACCACATGAGTGTCACCGGCATACAACGACTGGCCTGCCCATGACACCACATTGGTGTCAGCGGTTGTGAAAGTGTTAAGATCATTTGAGAAGCATTTGAAAGCTTGACGTCTTATCATAAAAATAAATAAATGTTACATTCGATGATAAAATTGTAAATTAGAAACTTCAAGCTGTAAAATATTTCTTGAACCGTGTCATTATCATAATTTTTTCCTGAAATTAAAGTCTGTTAAATTGTGTCCATTTGTCATAATCGAGGAAAATAAATCTTAAAAACGAAAAAATCGTTATTTTCCCAAATTAGACAGACCTTTTACTCTTCAATTCTGTATTTCACTAACAGATTGAAAAAAGTTTTATTTTATTTTCGAACAGTATGTCTCAAATGACAGATTACAAGACCTTTTTATTCTCACACAGTATGACTCAACAACTGATGAAATAGATCTTAATTTGCAGTAGCACACTCGAATAATAATAATAGGACTTCTTTTACCGCTGATAAGTAAACATGGACTGTATAGACTTCTTTTGATCTTAATTACTTTATGAATAGTTTATTATTTTACGACACATTCATGTTACAATAGTAACAGATTATACAAATCTAGAAGCAATTGCTATCAATTTAGTGTAGTCTGCTCCTTTACTGTGCGTCTTCTCTTTCATTTTTGTCCTTAGTATGTGTGGAATAGGCACATGTATCCTTGTACCTAAAGGCGTTCCATTGTCATCTATGAGAACCAAATTGTTACTGTCGAACTTGGGAACCTTACAACGTTGATGTTGTTTCAACCCAACTAATATTCCTTTTTTCTTCTCCCCTTTTATTGCCACTAAGATCATATCTCCTGTATAATTTGTATTAACGTCGCACCATTAGTTTCTGCATAAAAATAATGTCATGTGCGTATCTTTTTTCTGTCTCACCGATTAATCCAACTCCTTTTTTGTTGTAGATATGTATGCATCGCGGTGGTCTACCCTCCATCATAGCCTGCTTTCCTATCTCGCTATTATCCACTACTCTCAATCGAGATAGTTTAATTATTTGATTCACAACGGCTGACGTTGAGATGTTTCTGCATGTATTATTTAATATCACCGGAGGCAACAACATTACAATGCCTCGATTCTCCTTTGGAACAGACTGAAAAAGGTAGAAATCATTTAAAACCATTTATTAACGTTACGAAAATCAATATACCATAACCTTAAAGTTCCCACATAAAAGAGCTCCAAATTGAAGACGCTGATAAATATATGTCTCAGCGAAAGAAAAATCAGAAATTAATTATTTTTCATTGATCTCTTTAATCACGTTTACCTTAAAGCGAAAGCGTTGAATTTATACAATTTTAATTTTTGATCAAATAGTGTCTCCGATCGCGACAGTGTCTTCTTAGAAGAGGAAACAGCTGATAATACTTCAGTAGTTTTACATAACCTCTTTGAATCGTACGAGCTCTTTCAGTCTTCTCTCGGATACCATCGAGGAATCAGTGAAAGTACTAAATATCACGATACAAACTTTGAGGTGCCATCATGAACAAGATACATCGTCTCGACAGAATACTGACACATTTACGATCTCTCAGTGCTTTCAAAGTGGCTTCGATATCACCGAGATGTTTCTGTACGAAAAACGATTCTTCAGAAGGAGACAAGAGCCCGACATCTCCGGAGTCTCCCGCTGTTGAAAAAGAGGCGCAAATAGAAACGAAAGATAATGCGGGGGCATCAAATACTGAGGTAAAATTAAGTGGCTTTGCGCGAAGTTACGAGAAATTCTCGTCCATCGACAAAAAAGAACCGGAGATACCGCAAACGTTTGCTTCCTTGATTCGGCACTCCAAATTTGTCGATGTAAGTGACATGATGTTTACAGTGTGTACGTATGTGTGTAATTATCGCAAAGCATTTGTTTATTGTTTCGCAAGTGTGCAATGTTAATTTATGTCTCTTTCCACAGTTGGGAGACCCTGAAGGAAAATTTGTAATTGGTGAGATATATCATGTGGTTGATGACGACTTGTACATTGATTTTGGATGGAAATTCCACTGTGTTTGTCAAAAACCTGTTAAAAATGGACAGTATGTGTCTGGGTGTTTTTTTTTTCTATGCTTTTGATAATATTTATATAAATACTGCTATATTTTTATTATTGTCGAATATTATAACGTGTGTCTTTGCCTTTCCCTTTTAGGTATTATGTAAGAGGATCAAAGGTTCGTCTGAGGATCAAGGATTTGGAGCTGTCCTCGAGGTTCTTAGGCGCTACCACAGATATAACTCTTCTAGAAGCCGACTGTATTTTGATGGGCTTGATATCATCGCCACTGCAGATGGCAGAACAGAAAGCAAAGAGATCACGAAAACAGAATATCGTACCTTTTTAATTTAGTAATACTTGCATTATGTGCGAATAAAATTTGTAATATGGATGCAGTATATATAATGGTCACTGCGTTCGTTTTGCAGAAACCCTCTTTTTCTCTTCATCCAAAGCAGCGTGTGAGTTGTTTTAAGATTACTTTTCTAATTTACTTTTCTAATTTGCACGTATCACGTATCACGTTGTACAAAATAACACGACCCTGATGGAAATATTTTGATGAAAGTACTATGAAATATTTGGTGAAAAGTGAGATGAAAGTTATTGAAAAATTATTGAATATATTTCAAAATGAATTATAATTTTCGTTATAAAATTTAACGTAATACTGCAAAATATAAGGAAAGTTAAATTATATCGTTGAAAAGAAACAACAAATTTTTTTTAAATATTAGATATGAAATATACTGAATTTAATTGAAAGCGGAATTTTTACCGAAATATTGATCGAATAATAATGAAATAGGATCAATTCATGGAGAATTTCAAATAAATTTCAGCAAAATTTCGCTATACTTCCAGTAAAATATTTCCACTGTGGAAAATAGAAAATCTCAAGAGTGTCCCGGAGATACCCGCCAAGATACACTTTAACGATGTACTAACGACGTCCCGTAGTAATTATTTCCGAACCGAGCGGAGGATTAATCACCGCGGGATAGATAATCATAACGAGTCGCGCCCATGAAGAATTATTTCCCGTTCATTCCCCCGGAATTACGCATCATTCGGGAGGCACGAATACCCGAGGACGTGCATTTAATCGCGATTATCGGGCGAATTCAAACGATTTTCGTCGCGATTGTTGAACAAATTTCAAACGGGCGGCGCGCGCGCGCTTCGGCCGCTACTACTGGCGGAGGCGCGTCACGTGACGCTCGGGCGGTTGCGAGGCGCCAGTCTCGTCGCTGTTTTCGCATCGGTTGCATCCTGTGCTTCGCGGTCGCGAGAGTACAACGCTCCTCGAAATTTTCCTTCCGCGCCTTCTCTTTCTCCTTTCCTCCCTCTCTTTCTCTCTCTGTCGTCCTCACGTCGCGCGCGCGGAGCACACATATGTGCGAGCGTCACACGTACCGTCGACGCGCCTCGTTCCTCGTGGACAGTCGGACAGTTTCTCGTGACGCTCGTCGGGAAGTCGTCACCCGATCCGCCGTCGCCTGGCAGTCAGACGATAACCTAAACCCTCTCGAGGGACTACGTGGACTACACGCAGCCAGTGGTTCGACTCGTGAGGCTCGCACACGGTAAGCTATGTCGCGCGTTGCTTCTCTCTTCTCTTTTGCGTCACTCGTCCTCGCGCGACCCGTCAACGCGTTCGAGCGAGTCGTCACTCGTGCCGACGAGTAACGTTCTCGGGCGAATGTACGCACGAATTTCGCGAGAGAGATCTCGACGCCGTGACGAGGCCGTGTCCTGAGGCTGTGCACGATCTGGACCTCGTTCGCCGACGACGAAACGCAAGGACCGACGAGTTCGCGAATTGTTCCCCGAACTCGGGGACGGCCATTGCATATGCTTTCGTTTTCTTTTTCCTCCCCCTGCCTCCCTACCCTTCCGAAAAGGTATACCGTTATTCGGATGTACTTGCACACGCAGAACCAGCTGGAGTCGGCTGCGTAATCATACGGTAATCCACGGCGCAACCGTAACGCGGAAACGTTGATTAGTGAAAGGAAATCTGGCCGAGCGACGAGCCGTTCCTCAGCTGGAACGCTCGCGTCTTGCGTCAACCGAAAACGCATTCCGCGATTTTGCGCGGAGTACACCGGCTGGGTAATAATTATGACTTTTGCGTCAGGGGTGCGAAAGAAAGAACCCCTTCGCCGCGCCGTTCTTTTTTATCGTCCGTTGTCAGAATCACGTGGCGAGCGTTTCGCAAATCCCCGTGTTTTTGGGCGATGATCTATTAACGAGGCAGGTGAATTAAATTAGTCGCATAAGCAACCACACAAAATGCGTGAGTCGCGGTGGGAATAGACGCGAGCGACCCCGGATTGTGCCGAGTTTTGCATTCTCTAAATTTCCTGAAGGGGTAATCTCACTCAAAACGAGTGAAAAGCGACGGTATTTTCACTCAAAGCGATCGTTTGGATCGCTCGAAGTCGCAAGAGTGAATGGCTGCGTCCCGGACAACGGAATGTTTAAAATCGAGACACAAGGTGTCTTAACCCATTGTGTCACGAATTTTCACATTGGACCGAAATTTTTGGTATCCGGGGATTTTTCAGATCGTTGATTACGAATCAGAGATCAGAATTTTAAGGATCCAAAATAGCCGATATGACAGGCCAATATTTCAGCGGAAAAAGTAGCTTAATGAACGCTTTGCTCTACGCTGTCAGTATCTTTGCAACTGTTTTCCAAGCAATCAAGCGTATTCAAATTATGCTGAAAAAATGGCGACCGCATAATAAATATGTTGCAAAAACCACTGTCATCGGCGGAAAATCTTACAACAGTTGCAAAGCGCAGCACGCTTGTTAGCTGCTTTTTCTCCTGAACGCAGCAAATATTTTACTCGAATTTAGAACGGATTTGGCTCCGAATGAGTGAACATTTCAATCGATTAGTGTGAATTTGTTTCTGTGACAATGGAATATGTCATATTCACGTTTCAGTTTCGAGTGAAAATATTCACTCGACGATTCAGACGTGGAGAGTTCGCTCGAGTGGAAAATCACTCGAACCCGAGTGACTCGGTGGTCACTCTACTTTTCGAGTGAAATTTCACCCCAAGGAATTCCGCGAGCATGTCGCGTTCATTCAGTTGCAACGCACAGTGGTTAAAGGTAAAAATTATTGACCAAAATTCGGAATCTTGATAAAAATTTTGTTTCGCACAGAAAATGTTTTTAAAGAAGAAGAATAACTTTCTGTTAATGACTGAACTCATTTATCTCACTTTCTTCTTAAATAAATAAAAGATAATCTGATTTTATCCTATCTTATCCTAATCTTATTCTATCTTACAATTTCTTCTAAACGGTGCTCCATTTTTTCTTTTACGATATTCTTGAAAACGAAGAATTTTATATCAATTAGTCGAGTATTTTTATTTTTAGATTCTCTCCAAACCTCATACAAAATCCGATAGAACAAGTTATACGGATCTAAGAAGGTCAAATGATTCAAATGATTAAAGTTAATTATTTTTAAAAGGCACAAATAAATATAACAGATTTTAGTAATATAAATGTTGACGGTTATTACACAACTTAGCTTTTTGCAGAAACTCTTAAAACCTGTCTTAAATTCTTGGCAAGACACTATTCCATTGTAAGTTTACTTTTATTTCAACCACAAATCTGACTATTTCATTTCAGAAATAAGAAAAACAATCACAAAATTTGAAATTGCTTACTTTGAGGCATGTTTTTAACTGTATATTAAACACACACACATACATACACGTATATATACTATTCAAATAAATGTAATGTGCAATACAATTTTGAAAGCGTGACAGATATGACTGAGAGCTACCTACTGAGTGATACTGAGTGATACTGAGTGATAAAATAATAATAAATGATTGCAATTTATGATTATTTGGCCATAAAAATAATGACATTTATATCAGTTTGAGGTGAAATTTTAAGAAATAATTTTTAGCCAAAAAAATCTCTATCTTAGACCACTGTGTAGAGCGACGTGCAATGTGCACAATACTCGCGCACTCGATAAAATAATCCGGCCCTAAAATAGAGCATCGTAATCTTCGCACAGGATGTTAGTTCGGACGTACAACAGACCTAGTGAGCCTTTTATCCTAGGCGACAAAATGTAACATAATTTCTGATAAAATGCGTTTCTCCACTCTACCGAAAGATGGTATAATAACGCTTAAATAGAGTGCGTAAAACGCTGGAAACGCTTTTCATGCGAAATTATGTTACAATTTAATGTTTGGAGCAAAAAGCTGAAAGCTTACCACACCTGTTGTTGATCCAGTCTTGCGCGACACCAGCTGAGCTTTCTACATACGGTACTGCCGGCAAATATACACTGTGTCTCCGTTACTTAACATCCGCCCAACTTTCCATTCGCGCGATAGCACATAGGTGTGTGCGCGTCCGTCATTTATATTGAAATGTTAATGCAATCCTGTGCCCGAAGTCACGACGTTCGATGCGTCGATGCCCTACCCAGGACAATCCAATCGCAACGTTCCGGCGCGTGAAAACGACGGGTCGCGAGTCGAGTGAAGACATTTAAGGGTGACTCTCTCAACTTCTGATCAGGGATGATTTTCATCAAATCCAATCACTCTAATCGCTAATTTTAATCTAGAGATCTAATGGATCTAATTTGAAATTGCCGTCAGTCAAATGTTATCTGCTCTGTCTTGCTAACGCAGGTAAAAATGATTAACTTGTCGATTATTGTTGAATGGCAAAAAATGGAAATTGGAGTTGGCAATTTTATTATTATTCATCGATTAGTTTAATTTGAGTTTGGTGGAAGTCACTTTAAGCTAATTGACAATTAACTCGGCCGGCAGAATTGCTAATGTGGAAGATGAAAGTTATTTGTTGTTGAAACAAGAAATTTTCGTGTTTTCTCTTTACAATCTGTATTTAAAAGTGATATCAGTCAAGTACACACAGAAAAATGCATACTGTATTCAAGTAAATATTACTTGTGTCGAGTATTTCATAAAGTTATGTATCCGCAAGTATATCAAAAGTTCATCATTTACTTAAGATATATGTTGAATCTTAGTATAAGTTTAGTACT
Source organism: Dinoponera quadriceps (assembly GCF_001313825.1). Lineage (NCBI taxonomy): Eukaryota > Metazoa > Arthropoda > Insecta > Hymenoptera > Formicidae > Dinoponera > Dinoponera quadriceps. The sequence goes on from NW_014554293.1 coordinate 909,597, forward strand.
TCAATCAAAAATATTAAATTAAAACACTAAAATTAAAACTTCGGTTTACTTATTCCAATAAACCGAATTTGACTTTTTCTTCATAAAGTTTATAATATTTTTAACTGAACAAGTTCTTCTTTTGAATAAATGATGATGAGCTTTTCTAATATTTATGATGAATATATTTTAATATTGTCGAAAGAATATTCTTTGTTTAATATAATCATTTTTTTTAAAAAGAGAAAAATAAACTGATTGCTTATTTTAGCAATACGACAATATTTTTCTCTGTGTGTTAAATGCCTTGTATATTGTGTTAACATTCACAGAGGTATTTACTTATTAGTAATTGTCAGACAACAAATTACATATACCGAGAGAAATCCCATTAAAGTTCTAGTCATTTTCGGTCTGAACTATATCTTCTTTTGGTTCTTACCTAAAATATAAAATCGAATAGAATCAATTTTATTATGCTCTAAATCCTGTGAGAGCAACAATTAGAATTAACACATGACAAAGATACAGACATTCGCAAAAAAGAAGAAAAATATAGGAATAAAAATGAAAAATGCTAAGAAATATTAGAAAACGATCGATGACATATAACGATACGCATGATGTATCGTGATAAATAATAATGAGATAATAATAACTAACGCAAAAGTAAGACGCAGAGTAAGAGGGTGACCCTGAGAATAATGAACTTGCATTTTGCAGTTCCTAATAATCACTGTAGCAGGCTGATTTGAATAATAATATAATGATGCAATGAAAAAACATATAATAGTAAAGTTATTGCTGACATTATAGTAATACTTATTAGAAAAATCGTTCTCCTGACTATAATGTTTTTACCTATGCGATCATATAGTTATAGTTAGAAAGGATTTTTTTTTCAAATTTAGTTGAACATATTACTGTTGGCAATTCTGCCAGTTAATTGTCGATTCGAGATCAATGGAAGTTTGGAGAAAGTCACTCTGAGAAGAAAGAAAGTTGTACAGTACAGCAGTATAATATGTTACAGCATAGCATGTTACAGCATCACGGAGAATTAAAAATATTACATTATCGGCGATATTACGTTATCGATAATTCTCGATTGTGAGAGTGATATCGATCGGTTCACCTTTCTAGTTCTGTCGCGATGAACTGTTTTCAAGCGGAAGATGGCTCGATCAGGAAACGGTCTCGAAAGTGATTCGGCGGACAAACGCGTTTCGACCTAATTAAGGATTCCGCCTCTACAGCTACAGATTTCATTTTTACGCTTGACGAGAGCGAAGGGGAAGCATCTTAGGCGCGCCGAAAAGAGAGACAAGTGTCCGACTATATGTAATACAAGAAAATCACAACAAGTAATTTTTACATTTAGCGGTTACTCGGCATTCCGCCGATCAAGTCGCGATAAATCCGCGGTAAGCCTGTTCACCTGACTTTTTTAGCGGAAATGTGCCGCCGAGCAGTGCATAAAAGGCAGGTAAAATGTCTATTATCTGTGTTCATCTCTCCGCGACGCGCGTGCCTGAGAAATTCTCGGCTGGGCGTGTCGTAATTTCTCCAATTGTCGTAATCGCAAAACGCGGGCGACACGTTTATTTTATACCCACCCAACCGTGTTTTACGTTGCAAAGGTGACGTTATCGAGCTCGCGTGAGAACGGTAATCCTCCGAACGATAACGCGCACCGACATAGATGGCTGCAACATTATGGTCGTTTGAGACTTTTCCATTTCTTCTTTCAGAGAAAAATGCCGAAATGCTTCGAGCAACTCTCGGCTCCTCTACCCACGGCTCCGCCGTCTTACGAGGAAGCCATAGCCAATACGGGAGGAGGTCCTGTGCAGCAATCGGTCGCTAACCCGCCGTATCCTGTGGGAGGCCCGGCAATGCCGATGCCGATGCCATGTATGTGAGATATACGTGTCTCTTGACACTTTTCAGACCGTTTTTTTTTAAGAATAAATATTTGAAAATTAATATTTTGATTATTAATGCAAAATTATATCAAAGCTTAAATATTTTTACCCATTGTAATCAAATATGTCACGAATGCAAACAAAATAGATAACACATATTTATATTTATAAGTTGTTATTTAATATGACGTTCCATGACCTTTATTCTTCTCTCCCTGCTATCACAGACCGTTACGCAATCTAATAGACTTTTCCCCTTGTGATATAACGTAACTGTGGAGTGGCCCCTTATAGGAAAATACGTCCGTTTTAATAAATAGTAAACTTATGAAAAATTTCCCTAATTGAAAATCCATTGAAAATCCTGCACTTTACAGACCAACTACTTTAACATATTGACAATCGATAGAATAAAATACATTTAAAACATTGTATCATAATCAATACAGAAATAAAAGGCAAATAAGAGCCAATTTCGTTGGTGATAACACGAACAGCTTAATAAAATAATCAATTACAAATGTTTATCGTATAAATATTTAATAAATACTTAACGTTTCGGTCACAAGTTTGGACCATCCTCAACGCAAAGTACAAAAATAAAAATTTGTTTTCAAATTTAGATAACCAGCAATTGTAATCATAATATCACATTTTGCTCGAGTATAGTAATTTTTGTAAACAAATAATAGAGGAAAAAGTGGCATTGTGGCCCCCGTTTACATTTTATACAATAACTTTGTTTATAATTAATATTTTATGATAAAAACTCAACGATTACGTTTGTCGAAGTATTCGACCGATTCTAGACTTAAAGTTATGGAATATTTATTACTTATTTCAAATCACTACTTATTTATAAAAAAGTATGTGGTGACACTGCCTAATAGGTCGAAGAAGAACAGAATTGGCTGCCTACCAAAATAGATGTTAAGAGGAGCCATAATACCATGTCCTCCTCTACGTCGCTTCTCGATGTCAACAAAATTTCGCTGGCTGTACACGGTGTTCCGGCGCAACGAAACACCGGCTGTCAATATGTGAACACGCAAATTTGTATTTGCGAGGGATGATGCGCTTGTGACAGCTTACAATGAAGCCTTGTATTCGAGATAAACCGTACGAACGGTATGATTTCAGATAATCAACCGCCGAATCAAACAACGATGCCCACCGCATCGGCAATGTACCCAGCTACGAGTCAATCGACGTCGCAGCCGCGTTTCAATCCCGAACCGAGTTCCGTATCACAGCCGGAAGTGCGGGTCATTCATCAACACGTGGCGTACACCTTGGGCCCGAATCCCGTGAAAATGTCCTGTCCGTCGTGTCTCGCTGATATCAAAACTACCACGATATCGGATCATCAGCCGAGCGCTCACATATGTTGCATCGTGCTCTGTTTACTCGGGTGAGTGAGATAATCCCGTTTCAATATTATGTCTCTGTCGTATTTTTTTGCTTTTTATTGGAAATGTATTAATCATTTCCTGCTTAATGTGCGTCATGATAAATACTTATTGCTACTTGATCTCGAAAAAATACACGTGATCAACAGTTTCTACTTATAACAAATAGTTGCGTAACTAGAGGATCGATAAGTTTTCTTTCCTTTTTATTTCAGATGTTGCCTCTGTTCGTGTCTGCCATACTGCATGAGCGCCTTCATGAGCGTTCATCACTTTTGCCCGAACTGCAAGAATTACATCGGCACTTGGAAAGGTTGATTCCAAGACTACGTTTGCATACACAAGTTTCCGCCTTATGTATAATACGGATACTGTGTATAATTCCGTAAATGGTTATTCGATAACCTTCGCTTATTCTACTAAAAGCAGCGGAAGGATAGGCAATCACGACGAAGACGTGAGTTTATATTATGCCACATACGACTCTCTCGCATTTTGCGAGAAGATCATCGTGTTGCGATACGTGGAGGATGATAAAATTGTCGAAGGTTCTAATCGATTTAGCGCGAAATTCAGCGAAATAGTGTATAAGTCGTGTAGAATATGAAAGCGACAGTATTTCCAAACGCTAATCATGCTTTCATATCGTATATTAGACTGTTTATACACACAGAAATCGCAGAATAAGGATTGACAGAGGTTGAAGATATCGCGGCCATATTTGCGGAGGAAATTACATTTTCCTCTATTTTTCAACGAAGATTATCTTCGTTTTCGTCCAAAATTTTAACCAGCAATTAAATCTCATATGGTACTTCTGTGAGAAATTTTGTTGGCTCACTGTTCTCTGCAAGACGGTGAACACTCCTCGCTTTTCTGAAATATGACGGAGTACCATCTTAGGCTTCGTAATCATTGTGGTGTGTGTTAGCGGTCTAATATATTATATAAGAGTTTTATCGCATTCCTTAGAAAGATCTTCAGGGTAAGGTAAATTAAGGATCGTGCGTGCGTGCAATTTTATCATGAAAGATTTGGAAAGCGACCATGAATCTCTTCCTCTAGCGTGAACTCGAGAAGAGTGAACACTTTCAAGTAAAAAAAGTTCACTTGTTCACGCCGAGAGAGAAAGATTCATGATCGAACATCTGGACACGTGAAATGTCCGGTACACTTTCGTTGCTCTGTTTCGCTAAAATAGCGAATTTCAGGTAAATTCAACTCGAATTAGTCTCCTTAGAGAGCTTTTAGTAGGAGGAAGGCGTCAACAAGATCACGTAAACTATGTATTCTGTACATAGCCTGGCTCATGCCAGCATCACACAGCATCACACAGCAGCTACTGGCTAATGCTTTCTAACACAAACGTACCACTGTATCGATACGAACAGGAATAGTGAAGCTATTCGCAGAGTAGCTGCTCATATGACTCTGTCTTATGGCGTCTTTCTCTTACTAGAGGCTCTCTAAGACCGGTATTCATAGTCGGATCTTATATTTAAGCTTATCTTCAGATGCTTTACGGCTCATTTCATTGGCTACGAAGCATCCGAATGTAAACTTAAGACAGTCTTAAATAGAAATCTTACTATGAATACCGGCCTAATTTTTCTTCATGTTTTGAAATGCGTTTTGTAAACTTTGTAAGCTGTTTTGTAAACTGTTGTTCCCCCGCACGCATATATTTTGACGTGCATCTTCAACGAGTATAGTTGTATTGCTTCGCAGTGATGGTTTCTTCGAAGAGTCCGTTATTCATGATTGCGGGCCGAAGCAAAAAGTAAGAAGCGGTATATGAGCAACGAAAGCTACCCGGCTCGCCGTGTCGACAAATGTCGCTCTCGTGTATTTTTATTTTTGTACCACAAATCACGGATTTTGCCGAGAATAAGTGATGATAGGTTCTACGAAAAGTATAAGGATCCGGATCCTGAAGAAAAAAAGAGAAGAAAAAAAGAAACTTGGCACGCAGGAGCGCAAACGCGTGTACCTGTGCCTCTCCGCGAGCCAAACCGAATACATAGAGCGCATGCGTAGGCGGTATTATCACGAAACGAAATCTATTTTTGCGTACAATGCAGAGACTCGAAAATTTCGTCTATATAGCGTTGTTAAGAGCGCGTAAGTTATTCTTAGTTTTTACTTAGAAAGTCTCCGTTCATACAACGGTGCGTACTATCGAAATGTTTATTGATAAGCACTGGGGGCAGCAGAAGAGAGATCCTTGCGGGAGATCTATTTTGCAACGTCGTTCTGTTCAACGATTGCAATCCGATCTACTCCGCGTTTAAACTCCGAATCTTGATATCGTGAAGGACGGTGGTAGTTTTGAACAATGTACACTGAGAGACAAGGTATCTAAAGAATAAAAAAATATTTATTCAGTGTGTACTAATAACATATATTTACTTAAATCTCTGAATTATCACTTTATTTAAGTGTAATAATTGTTTCCACGAAGAGCTACGGATTTAAGAAAATATATATTTCCTCATTGGAAGAAAATTTTCCTCAGTGTAAAAACACGTGTATTAGTAATAAGTTATTAGTATCCACCGAGTATTTGTTATTTCTCCGATATTTTTCCTCTCGGCGAAACATCGACGCTGAGCTGAAGCTGGTTTGCGCTGTTCAAATTTCAATGTCTACAGGCAATGCCGTTTCGTCGTGTTATATCGGCCGATTTTCTTTTGTGCAGGTTCTCCGACTCTTTCGCCTTATCTCTCCTTCCCACCTCTTGGAAGTCCTAGTGAACTTCCTTCCTTCCACCGCCCGTGACAAATATTCAAAACACAACTGACACCCGACCTTCCTGGCGTAAAGTTGGAAAATTCACGTTGATCACTGCTACAGGTATGCATTTCTTACATTAACTTCCTAGTTTCTCATGTTCCCCCTCAGCTCCCGTGTATCTCTCCCCCCAATCAAGGTGCTCTCTGTTGTTGGTTGGTGCAGTGTATTTACTGAGTGAATCTTTACGTCCTGCGTTTCCGTTCTATCTCAACCGATTGATTTTACGTTTAAGAACAGTCATTGGTACCCTCCACACAAGGCACAAACTATATTTTAAATAACAATTATTTTAATAGTTTAATTCAAATCGCAAGAATAATATATAATATATATATGTATATACATTTATAATAATATATTCTTGATATATCCTTTCCTATTTAGACATTACGAGATATATCGCGGGATATCGCGAGATATATGAGAATTAAGCTTACAAGTTCATTATCTGATATATTTTTATCGATCTGTATGTTAAGACTGCAAATATTTCCACGAAAATATAACAAAGACGAACTTGTGCGTGGGATTATCCGTTCCGTGATAACCTTCAGCGGCCGTGATATGTGCATTTATCGGTTATCAATTCTTCATTACGAAATCTGTAATAATTCACGTGAGTGGGGTGAAATCGGCGTTGCTCTTATTTTAATTGCACGCGTGACATTGTTTAGTGTATCAACTTGGATGGCGGAACCAAGAATATTCCACGGTGAATTGCGGATGAACTCGGGGAGTTCGGGAAACGTACGAAGATAGCGTTTCTCTAATCTCTTTTCGTTGTAGTTTCTTATCGTAAACTCTCGTAATGCAATTATCTGAAGCGAATCTCATTTCTCCCCAACAGTATTAGGCTTAGTATTAAAGTTTAAATGTCATTAGGGCAATTAGTATCATATCAACGCTTCTTCGATTGAGAAACGCCGCCTCGTATATCTTGAAGAATCCAGAAGTTGACGTAACGCTTCACTTTCGTGTTCTTGTTTTCGCTATCTTCGTTCCGATAACTGCCAAGAAGTTCACATGTAGTCAAGGGATTAGCTATGCTCAACTAATAGCTAATAGCAGCTATAATGCATGAATCTATACGAATATTATCTTTAGCACTTGAATGTGCACCGCGTCTTTAAGGGATGTGCGAACTGCTATTCGAATCTGAATCTCTGATTCGAATCCGAATAATTCGAAAATCTCGAATCGAGAAGATTCGAATACGAATCGCGCATATTATTATGTTGATGAAGTACTAAAGTCTTCTACGAAGTTTATAATATTCTTGCTTATGTATGAGAAATATCTATTCTTGATTTAAGACTAATTTTATTTTCGTGTACATTAAGATCCTTTTCAGAAATATTAAAATAATAACTGCTTAGAGCGACGTGTAAGACGTCGGCAAGAGAGATATTAGTAAAATTTGCGTATTTAAATAAACTTTCATGATATCAAATGGATCTGTGCATAATTGAAAAGTGCTGACATTAGTAGTAATCATTTCGTATAAATATAATTTAGTATAAATATCATTTAATCAAATTAAAAATCATTTAATATAAATATCAAATTTAGTTTACACATATCGTAATATTAATTTTACAATTTATAATTATTCTAATATAAGTCTCCTAGATGTGCATATGTATCTACGATGCGCAGTATAGTATTATATATTTTTACGAAACCGTGCATTTCTAAAATCATTTAGTTTCTGTATTCATTGTGAACGATCGATAATGTCAACGCTCTTCAAAGTACATTAATAATCGATTTATGATCTTTCATCTGACTGTTTCAATTATTGCACTACCCTAAGTAAAATATATTTCATCAACATCACACACAATTTTGTTTGAAATATTTAAATATATATGTCTTATTTTTTTTAATGAGTTGACATCGCACAAAATGTTACTTCTCTCATACCGAAGTCTTTCCTCGCTATCTTCATGTTGAATTCAATGATATGTTCTTAATTAAAAGTTACGTTCCAACGATTCGATTCGATTTCATTCGATTCGGATTCGAAGATAACAAATGAGATTCGATTCGACATCAAAGATCCTCGATTCACGCATCTCTCGTCATCAGGTGAATATCTTGAAGGTTGCAAATTGATCCGTCGAGCGGTGCGATCTGAATGTTCGCATTATACTTAGTATTTTGCGGTGTTTCCATTATTTGTTGCGACGATACGCAGCTTTGTTAAGTTTATCGTCCGTTACGGTGCCCGAATATGAGCATATAATTTAAGAAGAATTATTAAATCGCCTTAATCGTATCAATTACATTATGTCAGCTTGAGACATTTTTATCTATTCTACACATATCTATACTTTAACGGGAAAGAGTTTCCATCGTGAGAAGACGTAATATTAGAAAGTCAGCTTTGTTGACTTTATTGCGTTACGCATCCCCGCCTGTTCGTTTGTGTTTCGATTGTCTCACATACCTGCTGTTATTTCACAAGTGAGGAAATACGCCATTTTTGAAACTTGGTACTAAGATATTAAACTAGTCCGCGCCCGGGGGGNGGGCGTACATCTCGATCTCCCCGTTTCGTTCGTACATGACCATTTACGCGGTCGATATGACACCAGAGTCGAGCATTGTCCGAATAAATAATACATTTAAATGAAGACTCGAGTGAATTTTCATTCAAATGGCAAATTCGAGCGGATTTTCATTCGAATGAAAATTCGAATGAATCTCGATTCGAACATAAATCTGCAATGGATAGGCGAAAGAAAGTTAATGCTCGGCCTAGCTCTGATAAGGTCGCAAAACTCTCTTGTACATGTCTGACGTAATAAAGTATATATTCGGTTAAGTGTGTCTCTTTCTCTCTCTCTCTCTTTCTCTAAGGTGAGTACATCGTACGGTTTTGCTTGTGCTTATTTGGGAAATGACTTGTTTAACTTCCAGCTTTTGATCTTTATTTTGAATGTAGTTCTGAATGTAGTTTTGAATCTATTCTGCATAATTTTGAGAATTTCGACAACTTTCGGTTACTCGACTTCATCATGCAAACTGGGACGTTGAGGAGCGACACGACGTTCCGTGACTGACGTTGGCTTGCTTCGGGCTTTGATGGGGGAGACAACCATCAATTTAACTCTATCGTGCGGCATCGGGTTACTTTTGATTAATGCTGACGCCATTAAATCTTTTACCTATGTATATTGCATTTGACACTGAAGAGAGTCGGACTTCACGGCCGAAACGTTTGTATCGAGTATGTATATATTTGACTATTAATTTATCTGAATAACAACCAGCATCGACTCTCGTTGGTCTCTTTTCTTAATTTTTCTTTATTTCCGCTTTTTAATACGTACAGTATATCGAACAAACTCGAATATATGTATATGTGTATATGTATGCGTTTTCGCTCGTAATGGAAAAAGTTCTGTTTATAATTTCTTGAAAAAAACTACGCTACATATATATATATATATATGTATGCGATATATATATATATATGAATTGATTGCTGTTTCGGGAAGATATTAATTGGAGCATGAAATGTGTGTCCTATATACAGATTAAATTTTCGGTGTGCAAGTGAAAGTATCACCGTTACGCGTCGTACGTCGTAACCAACGTTACCAAAAGTTTTACAAACGATACCTAATCGCCAAGTCGCTTCGTCGTAACACTGCGGACATCAAATAGTTGTTACTATCAAAGAATGATTTTTCTCCCTCCTCCCTCGCTTATTTTGCGCACTATCGTGCGTACAGCAGCAGTATAAGTACAAATACGATTTTTTTCCTCTTTTTTCTTCTTTTCCGAGATATAATTGTGTTGCAAGTGTCGCTTACGCGCAGAAGGCAAGCCGGCGAATTGTCTCCCGCGGGATTAAGTAACATTTCATAGCTTTTAGGCCAGTTCCCAGAACCGCGTGTAATATTTTAACGTTCGACCTCGGAGATGTCGTTGGTGATTGCGTATCTAGATACGACGGAGTCTTGAAATTACGAGCATAATTGGCAATGTGCGTGACGAACGATCGCGGTGAAACGCGGTTCCTCGGCATGGCTTGTCGCGCGGAGAGACTCGGAAAGAGACAGTTCGCCGCTTCCCTTTATATCGAGTAATTGATGTATTAATGAGTAGAGATCACATTGTTCTACGAGCCATCTACACGATAGTCTCCAGCAAATCCTGGCCGGACGGGAGGAATTGCTGTTGAGCAACGGAGGAGTATTCCATGTCGATCGGTTTGGTGTCGTCATAGAGCACCGGGGCCTCGCACAGGATCGTCAAGGTGCCGACGAAGGACGCTATCGAGAAGATCCACAGGAACAGCCGATCGAGGACCATCGCGACAAATCCCCAGTCTTGATCTTCCTGCCGTGACACAATGAGTAACGTTTTCAATGTTTATTTCTCTCTATACTTTTTCTATATTTGCGCTACTGGAGAATCTAACGATGCTTACCGCGTTGAATTGATCTTGACGTTGAATATGATGCTGGATAAACATAACGTTATGCAACGCTTTTTCCAGTTCGAACGGATACTTCTTTCGTGGAGTCACGTCACTTAGAGACTCATCCAGACCGGACATAACCGTTTGAAGCCCATTGTATCCTAAACTACCGACCAGAAATCGATTGTGGGCGGTCGTTCTGTGTAGACCGTTGCAACCTGAAATGCCAATAACCGCCGTGTGACCACAGTCGTTTCGATTCGTAATTCGCGGCGAGAAGCACGGATATTTTATCACACCGGACGTGTGAAAAAAGGAAAATATTGTGAAGAAAAATACCTAAAAAATAAAAGAATATTTATTCGGTGGATGCTAATAAAATGTTAACTGAAAAATCGAGATCCTCTCATTGAAATATACAGAATAAGCAATCGTTTTCACGAAAAGCCACGGTCTTTAAAAAATGTATGTTTTCTCATATTTAAAAAAATATTCTTTCTCAGTATAAAATATGAATATTAATGTAAATAAATATGTTACTAGTACCTGTGTACATTGATATTCTTATTATATGATAAATAATTTATGTTTTAGATATTTTTTCCAGTGTAACATAACTTAATATACAAAGTGACGCATTGAAAAAAAAATATATACATAATTAATAAAAATGTATACGAACCGGGAGAAAGATCGTTATGAAAAGAGCGTCATACCATCGATTCGTTGATGGCGGGCAGAGTCCGGCGAGGACACTATTGAGGACGACCGTGCGGCCGCGGCGATCGCGTCGCTGAACTTGTCCCGCTTGCCTGATTTCCCTCGTCCGTGTATCTTGCGCGCGGCAAGATCATTGAGAAGATCGTCGGGCACTCTCATCAAGAGTAGTTTCGGCAATTTTCTTATGAAGATCGTTCTCACCCACGGCGCCATCTTATGGGTGCTCGGTTTGCGGTAGTGCACGTTCAATATGATAATCGTTATCACGACCGACAGCCCGACCAGAATCATCGTGAAGAGTAGATATTTGCCGAGCAACGGTAACGCCAGCGATGTAGACGGTATGATTTCGGATATCAGCAGGAAGAACATCGTCTGGGACAGCAGAATGTTGATGCAGAGCGCGATCTTCTCGCCGGAATCGGCCGGCAGGTAGAACGCCAACACCGACAAGTACGAGATGCTCACGCATGGGACTATGAGGTTCACCGTGTAGAAGAGTGTTTTACGACGCAGCGTTATGTTGAAGAAGATATCGGGATACGGCTCGTGGCAACATGGATAGTATTTGGTGTGCCGTTCCGCCGGGACATCTAATATGTCCCATTCGACGCTGGGATAGTACTCCCGCAGGTCGATGCCCACCTCGACCTTGTCGCCCATGTTTTGATTAATGTGCTTTAAGTCGATCTGGAGGAATACATTTTCGCCGGTCAGTACGCTGAGAGAAACCCCACTAAAGTTAGTCATTTTTGACATTAAACGTCACTTACACGTTGAAGAAGAGATTCGGCAACAATTACTAAGATTTGGTTAAATATTTTCAACCGAATTGTTTGCTGCCTTATTTCAGTACAGTCATTTACAGTCATTTCTTATAATCAACTATATCTTCTTCCGGTTAAAAACCGTCTAATAATGTTTAATATTTAAGAGAAATTTTAGCTTTTTTACAGCGTAAAACATGAAGATAAAAGGATATAATAAAAATATGTTCTGTTGATTTTACTTTCGTACGCCTCTCATATCATTGATTTACAAAATATAAAAATATATTCTACATTTCTTAAACTGCGACTAAATAATTTTTTTATCGTCATTGTCATTCGTCATTTTCTGTCTCAACACCTGAACATAAGAAGAAGAAAGTCAAAGTTCAAGAAGGATGCAAATTACGTGATGCGAAATTCGCTGACCAGTGTATTCAATCAGACAAGAAAGGAAGGGGCCGACAAAAAAGCCCCTGAGCTCATAGTGCAATAAAATGAAGAAAAATCATCTTCTGTCTCGGATTCGGCGGAAGCTGCCGAAGTCCAAATGACGGGGCCGATAACTCTCCAAAACTCGTCGATTCGGAGCCGGTCTCGACTGTCACTCACCTGAAAGCCGTCGTACGTCCATGAGCCGAATTTCATGAAACAGGTCTGCTGATCGAAGGGGAAATATCTAACGTCGATCTCGCAGGATGACTTGAAAATCGCCGGTGGAGTCCAGAGAACCTTGCCAGTGTAATGCAAGATAGCCTTAGTCATCGTGGTCACGCCGTATTCCCCGTCCGCGCTAAAAATACGCGCGGGCTCGTTACCTCGAAAGAAAGACGCGGGGAATTTACGCGCTCGTGAAAAAATTTCCCAGCCGGGCATAATGCACACCGTGCGCGCGATAGAAGAAAAGGGGAAAGAGAGATAGAGCGTGTGTGTGTGAGAGAAAAAAGGAAATCGATAACCCAAAGAACGCATTTTGCACACGGTGCCTTGTCGTGCATTCCCGCGTTGCTGCGCTGTGTTCTCCTTCTTCTGTGTTTTCCCCCTATTTTTTCTCGAGCGCGCGATAATAACGGGCTAGATAAAGATATTCGCACGACATCACGTACTTGTTATAAAGAACAATGTCGGGCAGCCATATATGCTCGCTGGGCACGTACAGTTCGGTAACACCCCCGTATTCCAAGGGTTCCCACATGAACTTATGGTCCTGCCATTCCTGAAATTATTAATTTCATTTAGGTCACACCCTTCCCGGACTCCCTTCGAGTTCGCGCGTTATCTCCACAGCAACTGAAGCTCCCGCTTAATCCGACACTTACGTGCTCCAGCCAGACGTTCGTGGTAAGAATTTGGTCTTTCAGATTCTGCAAATGACGAATATACAGGCTTTATTGGAGAGAAGAGAGAACGGAGTCACATACGCGATCGAGATACGTGTGGCCCCGGTCTCGACGCGCGAGAAACGCCTTTTAAATTTGTTAATGCAGGGAAGCGCGAGATTCTTCGTTTCTCACAGATCGTGGGAGACCAGTCTGCCAGCTCCTTCTTGCAATATGTACCGTTAATGCGGTTAATTTCACGCGATGGGAAATGAAAAGGAGAAAACCCGCGGCCGGTCTCTCGCGTTCGAACAGTGGAAAACGAGGAATCTCGTGAACAGTCTATCACATGCGTCAAGGACGCGATTTTTAACGGACGATGCGCGAGAAATAAAGATCGGTTGAGTTAAAGAGATGCTGCAGCCGTTAAGGGACTTGATAAGCATCGATAACGTAGAGATGGTCCCCGAAATGTTATGTTATATAAATATCGACACGATCACACTATTCTGTTTATATTCTTTATACATATAGGCCTTACGTAAATATTAATGCGATATAAATATGAACAAGATGAATGTGTGTTACTCTTTTTTACTTTTTTTTTATATCTGACAGAGAATCTCTCTCTAATCAAGATATATAAAATTTTTCTGCAAACTCTTCGTATTTTTTTTTTAGACTTTTATGTACAATTGTAAAGATACAGAGGTGTTTTTCGAAATTTTTATCATTGGAGCGAATACACACTCGACATGTACACGTTGCAAAATGTTTGCTTCGGGCAAATATTTCATCTACTTGAGAAATCAAGATTTCAGTTTTTAAATTTTCCATCGTTTTCGTCACATATTGGACAATGCTCCAATCGCGTTAATTCGAACAGTCGCATTTCTCTGTGCAGGGTCGTCCACTCTCTCTCTCTCTCTCTCTCTCTCTCTCTCTCTTCCTCTCTCGGTGGGAACATATAATACCACATACGAGATCTATCAGTTGCGAGAGACGTAGTCCTAGTTTCACCACGACGGTGTCCGTATTGTTGGATACAGGCCGGATCAGTCGATTGTAATTCGAGAGGAGATCATCGTAAAGCCTCTTAGCGTCCGGATTGCTATTGCAGATCCCCGCGGTGAGGAGCAGGATGATTAAAAGGGATATCATTTCTTCTGGCCGTTGTGCGATTAAACGACGGTCATCAGAAGCATCCTGCACAGAAACATCGTTGAACCGACGACACGAGGCCGCTCGACCGTGCGATTCACCGCGATGACACATTCGGTTTTGTCCCCCGAGAAAGAACCCAAGTTAAAACGGACGTTTTTGCAATTTACTCAACTGTCATTTATCCCTGCATCTCCTCTCACCCTCTCTCTTTCTCTTTTTCCCTCTTTTTACCCTATTGTCGACCGGGGTTTCAATTTAATCTAACCGGTGCTTATAACGCTATGCCGATAGCTTAACTGAGCTTTGCGAGTTGTTAGTTGTAGAATTATGAACCTGTTGCGTTAAGTGGCCGTCTGCTCATATTAATTTTTATGTAAAGCACCCGTTGCTCGTGGAACTTTTATACGGAAAAAATTGATTCGCCGAAGCGCCTGAAACATCTCGAGCTACTCGGACTTCGGCGGGCCGGCTTTTTCTACATTTCCCGGGAATCCGGAAACATCATTCGCGACGATCATTTTCCCCGTCACCGCGATCGTACCGACAACTCACACAACGTGTCATGGATTCTACATTGATACCTGTTACGTCACGAAAAATACAAACATTCCGTGGATATACTCGCAGCATCATCCACAGGCCGAAAGCTGCTCGATCTCGAGGTAACCAAGATTCCCCGACGAGTGTCTAACGAAATACTCATTCTCATTCTTCGCGCAATCTTCCGACACGTTCTCGGTCGCGATAATCTGTTGCCTACATATGTCTCAGAATTAATGACGAATGTGCGTCTCGGAACGAAAGCCACTTCGACCGTTTGCTGTTCATAATACTCGCACGACGTGGGGGCAACGCGATCGACAGGTCGAGCACGAATTTGCTCACGCAATGTACACGCAAAAATCGAGCACGTAAATTTAAATGTATCGTGGCATACTTGCACTTCGGCTACTTGTCAGCTCCCTCGTGCGCGTACTCTCTCTCTCTCTCTCTCTCACACTCTATCTCTCTCTCTTTCCCTCTCCCTCTCTCTCCCTTTCTCTCTCTCTCTCTCTAAATGCGGCGCCTATCCTGTGTCCTTCTTGTACATCATAATCCGCAGCGGTACGTCCGAAACGCGGCGCGCGCTTATCAGTCGACGATACGGACAGGCTCCGGGCCGGCTCTCATTACTCGCGCGGCTCGCCTCGCTCGCGAAATGCCGGAAGAACGCCGAACAGAAATGACATTGTGTACAGCCACTGGACCACTGGATGCTGCTGCGTGTGTCTCGAATTCGCAGGATCAATATACTATTGCGCATGTACCAGCGTGGCCGGCTTCGCCTCTGCGCGCTGCGAATGCAGCTGCGGCGCGCAAGCTCCGGCCGGGCGAAGCTTCGCGCAGTGGAAAAAGACACGCGCACGTCAGCCGGGTCTCCCGGTCTCTCTCTCTCTCTCTCTATCTCTCTCTCGCTCGTCGCCTTCCTGGGAGTACTACGCCCTTTCTCCCGATGATTTTCCCAGCTTTCCTCGACGCTCCCGTCATTCCCCGTTATTTCTCGGCCGTTCGACAGGGGCTCAACGTGCAATGGAATGAGCACGAAAAATTGCGACAAATAATTACAGTGGGTTTTCTTTCACGAAAGCGATCGATTATTCCATTTGAACACGCCGAGAATTTTCCCCGGAAATGTAAACATTTTCACGAGCCGGGGCAGTGACGCAGCGCGCAGCCTGTCGGCTAGGATGTAATTGTAACGTCGAAACAATTTCGAGGCAGTGTGGGAAATTTTGGGAAGCAACGCGAACGACACGATTACAACTGTACGTCGCTGCCCCGACCATGATCTACGTCACAAACACAGCGAATATTCCGTCTTGATATATATTATTATATAGTAGCGCATATTATATAATATATTATTATATAGTAGCACTCGATACGTTACACAATAGTTACTAACCGAGGGAAAATTTTTTCCCGTGCTGATATTAAAAATAACGCGCGACCAAAGCTGCAGCGTTGAAAATGTATACGCTAGTATGGGGCGGTTTTTTTTTACCTTTTTTGATATTTCCTTGTGCGGACCAACTACTTAAGCGATGACTTTATCATATTTGTTGCATTATCACCGAGACGTCGCGTATTGCCACGGTTCGTTTCTGCGCCATGGTAATTCGATTATTCCACGTCTATTCTGTCACCTTCGTTTCCCCTTCGCTCGCTGTAAGCCCGATGATAAACGGCTTTATTTTTCCGCGTTTGCTCGTCGTGAGGCACTGCAGCTGCTGCGGATCCACTCTCGAATGTCAGAGTCACCGGTAGCTAGTTCCTTTATCCAGTGCAGGTGCGGTCCCGCTGCATCTGTAGCGCGTATACATTTATATTCTGCTTGTGTGTCCTTCTCTATTATAGCGGCGTTAACATCGTTTTAAATTGTCCATGGCGATTAAGTGTAACCGCACGTTTCCGCTTTCCCGTTATGCAGTTTGTCGGTAAAATATGCAAATTCATTTAACTTACGAACAAAAGCGCACTTCGTTACAGGTGCAAATCTCTCGAATAAGACAGGAGAATGGCAAAATGGCAGATCCCATCGTTAAATGGAAATACCTTGTGCTGTTGTTACGATTGTTTTTCCTCAATAAATGATCGCTTGTCAGATATTTCTCCATGAAATTGTCACCGGCAAGGGAACAGTCCGCAAACATCTCTCATCGATTTCGAGGTGAGCTTCGGATGGATCCTACACTGAGAAAAAATATTTAGCATTTGTAACTATAATCATCATAGTGAAAGAATTATAACCAGAAAGATCATTTTTTAATAAGTAACTATGATCACCTATAGTGTCAGTGATAATAATTTTACATGCATATTACTGTTATTATTTTTGTGGTTAAAACCCTAAGAACAGAAAGAATAAACGAGGCCAAAAATAACTATAATTTCTTTCAATGTACAGAGGCCAAAAATAAGAGACGCCAATTCTTTTAGTTTACAAGCATTTCTTCTGGTGCGTTCAGGGATCGAAACAACGAATCGTAAACGCCGCGCTGTAAGTAGTCGCAGACGCGTTGTGTCGGTCCCGCTTTCCATACTACTTCGCTGGTCCAACGCTACGCATCTGCATCTACTTAAAATAGTTGTCCCGCCCAATTATTTTCTTAGGAATCTTCGGAATTTCAATGTTAGCTACGTATTTATGAAAATACTATTTACATGTCTGTAAAGTTAGAAAATTATTGACAATTCGGAAGCGAGGAAGTGCTTGTAAAATAAACACGTCTTCTATTGCCGACTTCTCTGCAATATATCCAAGATTCATCGAAATTGTGATGAGGAACACTTCCAGACTTCCAGATCTTCCCATGTAAGATTTCAAAACGTGACGGCAATGGATATCAACCGTAATACCGATGACAGTACGATATGCTACACTGAGAACAAAATGTTTGATATTTGCAACAATAATCGTATAAAAGTGAAAAAATTATAATCAGGGGAACAATTTTTCTAATAAATGTTACTACAATGTCAATGATACATTGAGAAAAAAAATGATAGAATCAACGAACTTTTGCTTAAGCGAACAAAATTTGTTCAAGTACGATTTTTAGTTCATTAAGCACAGTTGCTCTAACGAGTTATCAATTTATTCAACGATTGCAATTTGGTCAGCAACTGCATCAACGCAACGTATTGTTGCGCCAACGCGTATTTCGTTCAGTGGGCACAATATTTTTTTGAATGCACGTGACCGCCGATTTTTTCGATCTGACCGCTTTTTCTTTCAGTGTATCACTAACACATTATAGAAACATTTATTAGGAAAACTGTTTCCCTGACTATAGTTTACTTTTTCACTTATGCGATTACTATTACAAATATCAAATATTTTTTCACTTTACTTATATTGTTACAACTATTTTTCGGGTTAAAATTACACAGAGAAAAATATCATTCTACTGCTAACAAAAACCACTATTCAGTTTACTTTCCTTCTTTTAAGTAATTAGTTATCTTCAATAAAGAATATATTATCGTGATAAATCTTCGATTATACTCATCACAAATTTTGGAAAAGCTCATTATTATATATTTCAAAAAAAGATTTATTCTCTTTCCAAGAATATTATAAACTTTATCGAAAAAATGTCAAATACGATTAACTCGAATAAGCAAACCGAAGTTTATTTTAATTTAATATTCTTGATTGGAGTACAGTTAGCATAATAAAAGATGCATTTTATTTTTTATGAATTTCGCAACGCTTCCGGTATCCAATAGGATTTGTTTTTTTAGAAATTCTCAGGAAATATATTTTCCTATCGGATATGAATTCCGAAATTCATCGAAAAAACAAAGTGCTGCAGCTTTTATTATGCCGACTGTAATTAAATTTATACTAGGATTCAGAATATATTTTGAATAAATTTGATATACTTACGATAAACTTATAATATACTTGCAGATATATAAACTTATGAAAAATTTGAAATAATGATATTTGCTTGAGTACAGTATGTATTTTTCTGTGTACAAGGGAAGATATATATATATATATATATATATGAAACTGAAAATTACTATAATTTTATGTAAATTTTTACATCGTAATGAAAGATGCGTGCGATTGCGATTGCTGACCGGCTGGAGGTTACTTCATTATCAAGAATGATTCTTTTATTTTACGACTCGTTCTTAGCTCATTTCTCGATTATTTACACTTGAGTGCTGACTTGAATTCTCGCTTTAGCTTTTATTCCGGCCTGTACATTTGTTGTTTTGTCGGCATTGACTTTGTTCTCTTCTTCGCATCGCTGAAGAAGATCCGGAACGTTTGAAAACGTGATGTATTAGTTTCATATCAATTACTTAACGATTAAATTGATTTATTACACTGCAATTAACGATTAAATTGATTTATTGCACTGCAATTCCCATGCATCGGCTCTTACCGGCCTGTTCTATTTCATTAAATATTAACGGAGCCTCGACTTTATCCTTTCGCTATAATTTTATCGAGATATCTGTAAGTATACGTAATGGAATTACGAAATCATCATTCGGCTCTACCGTCGTTCATTAGCGCATGATGCTGCGCAGCCTAGCCTTAGCGTTATTCTTTATGGTTGCAGCGAGACATCGTACGTCCATACATTACTTTATTCTTACGCGTAGGCTATTCTCCTATGCTTATACGCTCGCCCACTTGGTACCGCTCCGCTTTCCATGCTCAATGATAAACGTGACTGTTTTTCCGCGTGTCCCACCTTTTTCTCCGACGCGGTTCGTTGAAGTACCAGTGGGAAAACTGCAACGCCACTCTCGAGTGCAGCTCGCGTCGCGTCGGCTGGGATAACCGGTCCCTCCGCCGACGCGTTGTGTGCGCGTGTCTGTGCCGAGTACGAACGGATGTACAGCGCGATTGCATCGAGCGATCTCGCAGAGGTCTCGTAGGATGTAGCTCCACGGTTGCCTCGTGTGTATATCGCGGCGCGAGGAATCTGTTCCACCGGCTCTCCTCCGATGCATCATTCTCGTGCTCCTTGCTCCTTATGCCGTCGTTATCGCACGTTTTATTGCTCCGAGTTCCCCCGGGGAATTTTTCGAACATCCCGCCCGTCGTTACTCGTGCGCGATATTAATTCCTTTACGGCCGAGCGACTTATTATTTGAAAGCACTCGCACACTAAGAGAAATGATATTAAAGAAATAAAAGGTATTTATTCAGTGGGATATTTCAATAACACATTTTACTCGTACACGAGAAAAATATTGCGTCAGGTAACCAAACAAGTTCGTGCGGCTTTTCATAATAGATATTAAACAACTGCAGGAAAAGAGTATATAGCATGTTAAAGCTCTATCGGAGCTCTATCGAGCGAACTCTCTACTGAAAACCGCACGAACTTTTTTGATTACCTAGTAGTAAAAATTATTACGAAAGTTTGTAACGCTGGATCATATCGGGATTATTATCGAAATTATTATGTGTGTTGTAATTTTTAGTGATGTGTGCACAAGATATACATAACTAAATATTACAACACGCATCATAATTTCAATCATAATTCCAATGTATCATTCGAAAATTTTGTGGTAATTTTTACTACAATATTTTCTCCGTGTATTGATATACATATTTCTATACTGGGAAACAATTTGTTTCGAATGAGGAAATGTATATTTTTTTTATAATCATAATTTTTCACGAAAGCAATCGCTTATTTTACTTAAAGGAAAGAATTGAGATTTAAATAAATATGTTATTAATATCCCCAGCGAATAAACGTTCTTTTATCCTTTAGATAATTTTTCTCTCGTGATAATGCAGTATTTCACAATGAAACACATTTAGAAGTCTACAGACAAAGTCTTTTATTTTTAATCAATGATGCAATAGGTTGAGTCTCTTTTATCTGTTACACTAATATAGTTGAAATATAGTTGATATATTTATGTATTACACAGCTCACAAATAGGCACTTATAAAAATGAGATTCTTGTAAAATTCTTGATCACTCATGTGAACACACTTAATACATATCGATGTATAATTCTTCTTGCATCGAAAAATTGGAGCTTCTCGTAAATTCGGGATTATATATCTCAGCAGGTCCGCTGCGCGATTGGGCGATGCCTCGTCGACGAGGGCGGGCGATATATCGCGCTCCGAGCGAACATCGTCCGCGAGGGTTATCAGCTGCGCCCGAAACGCCACCTCGTCGTCTACCGCTTAATCGCAGTTAAGTTAGTCGGGCGTATTTGAAGTTTCCGGCGATACGACGCGACCCGACCCAACAACGATCGGTTTTGTTCTTCCGCGGCCGTGTATCGAAAGTCGGTTATCCGGTATTCGGCAACTATTCTCGTTGAAAATGAACCCGTAACCTACGACCCGAGATCCCTTCCTCGCTTGCGCACCGCGCCTTAAATTATTAATCAGGCCTGGTGGTTGGAATCTAGTGTCAGACAGAAACGATCTTCCTTAATCACGGCGAAAGTTGTACCGGCGTAGCCGGCGTGTTTGAAATTTCCGGCATCCGAGCACCGTAGACCTCGAAGATAGAGGTAGACCGTGAGAGAGAGAGGAAACGTATGAGTGTGCAAGAGAGAGAGAGAGAGAGAGACTCGGACGGAGATATGCTCGCGATACGAGAAAGTGGAGAGGGTCTACGGCACAATCTGGACATAATCGCGGCCTGAGAGAGACGGGGTTACGTCGGTAGTGAGCAAAAGAGAGAGAGAGAGGGGAAAGAGGGAGAAGGTTGGTCCTCGGGACGTGGTGATAATTAATGTGGCCTCACGCATCGGGCAATCTTCCGTCCCTCGTCCGCTCGCTTTCGTTGTTTCTCGCGCGCTGTCGCACGGAGAAAACTTTCAGGGCCGCGAGATAAGCCGAAAGCCCATTATAGTTCGCTGTTAGATTCTCTCGCTGTGGACCCCCCGAACAGTCGGTAGTCGCGATCTACGTTCTATCTCCATATCCTCTGACTGTTGGCGCGCGAGAGCGTATCCGCCATTCGCTCGCTCGCTCTCTTCGGGGCTCCTACCTTTAACCCTAAGATAATGGCCGAAGCGGTGTTGGAGTTTAAATGAGTGTTTGCGCGCTCTCTGTAAATTACGGCGACCCCTTTCGGGACACCGGTTGCCCTTATATACGTGAGCGAGCGGTACTCGCCAAACTGCAACGTCGTCTCACGTCTCACGCTCGGCCGGGCATTGCGCGGGTTGCGTTACACCCTAGGGANTTTTTGTTCGTTTTCTTAATGCAGTCGATTAGCTCTCTTTCACCGCCCGACGTTGAGCTCGCAAATAACGAAAGAGAGAGAGAGAGAGAGAGAGAGAGAGGAGAAAGACTCTTTTTGCTCCTTACGACGTACTCGGCCTCGGTCGAAGTGTATTTTACAGTCGGGTCTGCCGACTAAAGGGGAAAGGAAAAAAAACAACAATAGAGAGAGAGAGAGAGAGAGAGAGAGAGAGAGAGAGAAGAGAGAAGGCAGCTTCGTCCGATAGTTTCAGAGACACGCGCGCGAAACCGCTCGTTCGATACGGGCTGTACGAGCGGAAGCGTAAATGCAGTTGCTTTTGCGTTTTTATTGCGAGCGTCCGCGTATTTCGAAGCCGGTCTTACGCGCGCTCACATTGACTATTTAGCTGTCGCGCCGCCGTCATGAGCGGGCTAACGGCCGTTGCCGTTTTCCAAGACGCTCTCTCGCACCACCACCACCACCACCTTCTCGACTTTATTGTGCATATTTCGCTTACGACAGCGACACGCCGTGCAGACATCACGGGCATTATGCCGCACTATACGGAATTGAAACTGCGCGACCCGCCGACTCCTCGCGCCGTTCAATGCCGAACGAGGCCAGCCACCGGCGAGGATACGTCGTTCTCTCATCCCTTGAAATACTTATTACGACCTGAACTCCGCGTCGCAACTGATCGCCCTATCAGCAAGTTTCTCTAACGAGACTCCCGATGGAAGACGGAAGGGCGCGATTGAGATGTTTGACATTTTATCGCGGCGACTGCGGTAAGGGAGACCGGGGCTTATCGTCACACTTTTTATATATTTATTAAAAAAAATCTGTATGCGATATGATATCGTGTATATTCTGATGTGATTGCACAGTAAAAAGGTTTGTGTTAAAACGGTCCACGGAAATTTTCTGTCACTTTAACATGTGGAATGCGTGAAAAAGTATACAAATATGATGTTAAATCGACACATTCACCTTGTCAGTCTTGTCAGTATATTGTCAACATGTGTTAAATTAACATCATATTTCTATGCTTTTTAACATATTCCCCATGTTGAAGTAACAACATTTCAGTGGACCGTTTTTAATACGACATTTTTTGCTGCATACATCTTACGGAGAAATTGCGGGCAGTAATTCAAGGAAAGCAACGGAACAACGGAAACAGAAATAGCGAAGAATTTGCTCGCCACGTTCAATTTTTAAAAACTGTCCGTATAAATACCGCATGCGATGCGTTAGCCATGAGCCATTTCATACACCCGACTGGTAGGATACCGGCCACCTACACCGTAAAGAAGGAGATATGCTCCTTTATTTATTAAGTGGGATGCAAGCTTTGTGACAACTAAGCCATGTGACCTCCAGGTCTCCCTTGCTGAGGTAACGCGGACGAACGGGACGAGTCGCCGAGAATCGGGGAAAAACGAACGGCGTCTCCCCGAGAGCGTCGCGCTTAATCGATAAGCTATGTACAGACGCAAATAAGATTAACTAACGGGCTCGTCTCCGGCGAGAGTGACGTAGCTGCAATCGCTACGATTCCACCCCAATGTCGTCGCCCTCCTCGAGATAACGACTGTCGAATATCACGACGTCATTAACCGTGGATAGTTACTTCCCCCCAATTTCCAGGATTTCCGCTTCGCGGAGCGTCTCATGCAAGAGAAACGACCTCGCAGCAGGCAGACGGCGGCGCGCCCTTTTTTCCTCCTCTCGCCGCGTTATTTGGATAAATGTCTTCATTCAGTTTGTTAACTGGACAAAATTTTGCTCGTTAGAGCGATCATAAATGATTCGGCGCTCCGTCGCCGGGGAGTCCGCTTTTCTTTCTCTCTCGGCTCCGACAATATTTATCATCGAAGAACAAAATCTCCAAAGCGATGTTCGTTATTTATTATTTGAATAAAATTTTACCCACATCTCTCTGCAAGAGGATGGTCGGGTCCGCCTACCTGCCTGCCTGTTCCGCGTCTTTCCGCGATACTCCCGAGGGTGTCGTCCCGGTCCGTCTGTCACCGACATCATTCGCCCGAGTTCAGATCTTTCAGCGACGTTAAAGCACGACGTTCGCCCCCAGGAGACCGAAGCTCGTGGAAACATCATTATAGATGTGATGGGAGGGGTACGCTTCTTAGGCACAGCGGGGTAGGAGGGGTAATGTCGGGCAACTAGTTGAGAAAATGTAGTAACAGGATGCACGAGTGACGTCTTCTTAAATGCCTTCTGATGGAGCGGTTGCCGTAGCCGGCAGTCTTCGGGATAATAGACGCGCGTGCCTATGTGTGTGTGTGTCTCTGCGTTAATACGAGACTCGACGATTAATTGCATATAAGCACCGCATCTCCGAACGTGCGACTTTCACGAAGGAAGAGGAACGACGGGCGATCCGCTCGTCGTCGCGTGGCTGAAAATCTATTATCATCTTCTCAAACGTGAGCGAGGATCTAATATATCGCTCTTCAAAATGAAGCGAATCGCGGAGGGTAACTTAGTTTATAAGAAAAATGACCGGTCATCCCGCGGCCACACTCCGCGCCAATTTCTCTCTCCGTGAAAGCGATGCGAAATATTGAAGCGATATATCTTCTTCGTGCGAGAAAGGTCTCGCGAGGGACGGACGCGAGTCGTAGAAATTTTCGCGCCCGGACACGAAGACAGACGAAAATTGATTCGACGCCCGGCGCTACGATTAGCGGGAAGCGAAAAGTAGCAGAATGTAAGTAAGGTGGACCGACGCGCGAAACCCGGCGGATATTGGAGCGAGAATTCCTCCCCCAGATGGGGGTCGGCATACCAGAGGTAATTGCATTTTTCGATGTGCCCGTTTAATTGTAACAGGGTGTCTCGTTGAATTTCATCTTCGCCATTAGCGCGATGCCCGGACGGAATTGCCGAGACACACGACGACCTCGACGTGCCCCTTCGACCGCCCCTCGCACACTCAGCGACCTTACGTTTCTCTCTCTCTCTCTCTCTTTAAACTGGGATCAGCGCGTTATCGTTGAACAATATTGAAATCAGTTGTAAGTGCAGAACAGCAATCAGCAAAATCTCACTGAAGGGATTTACTCCATACGCGTGTTTTGCTCGAAGATTAAATATTCACGAACCGAAGAAGTAGTCTGGACATACTTATAAAAACTTCACTACAAGATATGAAAATATCTCATAAAGTATTCACTTTTCGATAACATCATCTTAACACACTTGAGACACTTTTCTGTAATAATGTAATAATAAGAGAAAAATTTATTATCGATATTAATCATTGCAGATTGGTGCATCGATGTATTACATTACATATTTACAAAATGCAATGAATTTCTTTTAAGGAGTCTTTATATTTGTTTGCAGCGATCGATTTCACCTGTCATTCTATGTAAAAAAGGGTGATTTTCTCGAAAAGTGAATACTTTATGAGATATTTTCATATCTTGCACTGAAAAATATCATTGCTTCGATGCTGATAAAAATTTGATTTATATTTAAATATTAACATGTCAGTGGTAAAAAATGATCTTAGTTGGATTTATCACTATATAGATTCATTTGTGCAGGAGTCCTTCGTGAATGATAAGTAATGCAATGCGAATGTCACGTTTGTACTCTCGGTTGCAACTCTCGGTTGCACTTTCACGGTCTAAAATCGCTGTTGCCAGAAGTGCAACGAATAATCCTGTCTTTCTGCTGTTACAGACGCGCGTATACAGCAGTATTATATGTTACGCAATAGTTACTATCCGAGATAATATTTTTCTCTATACTGACATTAGAAATAACGAGCAATCCAAACTGCTGCGTCCAAAATACATATATATGTGGGACATTTTTTACTCTCTTGATATTTTTTCTCTACGTATGGCAAATTTGTATACTATCGGGTTAAAAAATATATTTGATCGAATTATTCGTTTATAACTGTCACATATAAATTTCGGTATGAGTGTATCCCGGACTCGCGCAATGTAAGTCTAATAAATTATACTATTAACATAGTACATTATTTCGCAACAATTTTCTGCGTGTAATAGCGAGTGGGATTTCGCGGATTTTGCAGTAAAATCTGAATTTCTCTAACCAAAATCTATGACATGCAAAACTACAGGAACAGCTGAGCGGGACAGTTACCGCCGAAAATCAGCGAATACTCACTGATATATTGGTGAAATATATTTCACTGATTTAACCAGAAACATTATAACATCGATTCGTTCTAAGAGGGCAACGTTCTCGTCAGAATTATTCGCGTGCGGTGATGATTTATTTCCGACGAAGCTCGACGAGAAATCAGTCCCGTCCGGCTCGATTGGGAAATTCAATAATGTTCACGGCACCATGATCCTATGTCGCCACGGTGAAACCACCGCGGCCATTACGGCGAATATATATTTCACAACATCAATAGTGTTTACCCGAGTGCCGTATGTATCTCGTATCGCATAGTCGGTCGCTCGTGGTGTCGCTCTGTCGATTACAGTTACTATTCGGCCGCGCGCTCATCAATTTTCCCTCGACTTATGGCCGTCATGCGCGTCCGTCTTCCCCTGTGCCGCTGTGATTCTTGCACTTCCGCGTCTCCGATTAGAATAATTGAGCGTGTGAGCGAATCTATCGGGAATGCCGATACCGAGGACCCATCCGTCTCCCGAATTGAAAACACCTCGGGGAAATACGTCTGTCGGTTGGCACGTGCGCCGGTTTATTCCCGGATCGTCTCCATTTGTACGCTCACGCGTTGTCTCGTATGAAAACGTTAATAATTCGGCGGAAATCGCGCGGAAAATGCAACGTAGAGACGGAGAGAGAAGGAGAGAAAGGGAGAGTGCGACACGAATGATGTAAGAAGGGAGGATACCGCTGTTAAATAATGACTCGGTCTTTGCGCGAACCGGTACTTTTGCGAATTTAATCGCCATTATAAAGCGCTGTTAACGCTTCATAAAATGACGTGGGGCGGAAGCGCGACTTTATCGCCTTGTCGTAAAATTATCCCGTCGCCCACCCTCTGGTGTAGCGCCGAATTACGAGTATAATGAAAAATATTCTACAAACGTGCGATAATTTCTAGCGTGATCTAAAGTCGGGCTTTATAGGCGCGAGTAAATTCGCGTCGCGCGGCGAAGTGCATTTTCACCCGCGCGCCACGTGCGTATAAAACAGAATCAGTATGCACGGGATGAATCGTTACTGAAAAATCCCGTGATTTCAATGGTAAGTCCCAAGTCGAAATTTTCATGCTATCTTGCGCTCTTCGTCCTTCTCCGATAGCCTTATTACCTCTATTATAAACGGCCCTTGATACTACTAAGAGAAGCTGAGCGGGATTGTTTTCTGAAAATCAATGAGTGCTGATACATCCGGTGAAATATATTTTACCGATTTGCTCGGAAACATCGTCTGTTCGCTTTGAGAAATAGGAAAAAAGTATCGTGAGTGCATTTTGTGTGCGACGGCGCCATAAAAATCACGTATCTTCCGCTGAGACTTAATAAAAGAGGATTTCTCGCCGAGGCGCGATCGGGAAAGGGTTAACGGCCTGTTCCCCGACGACGGTAGCTGAATCCTGCCGGCTTCCTTTCTCTTTCGCACGAAGCTCGCCCGGCATCGGCTTTCCGATCGGGTACGCGATCGTTCGAGGATATAACTCGAGTCGGGGGGTGCGAATTCTACGGGGTCGGTCATCTCGTCTCATTGTCGCATGAATTATTGATACCGTCGATCTGTGTAACGTTTCGTTCGAACGCGTCTCCCCTCCCTTCCTACCTCGGCCGGTTATCGCCGACTGTTTCGAATGCCATCGAATTTTCGGTGAGCCCCCGATCAAATGGGGCTGGGGGAGGGGGCGGGGAGGCGCGTGCATCTGTGTCGCGTAAAGACAGCACACAATCGCGCGAGCCTTCGAGGAATTCTACTGCCTGCGCGGCGAAACAAGAACTTCACGCATACCGTTTACTTTGGGGAATCCGTGTGGATACCAGCTACCGGAAATACCTCACACACCCCCTACATACCCCCGTCAAAGCCGGTGTGCGCGCCACGGCCCGTTACATATCTGAGGTCGTCTTGCGCAGTTCGCTGCAGCGGACGTGTGCGTTTTCGCCGCTAATTCGAAACATTCCGCTCCGATTAACACCGCGCTTTCACGCGAATTTTAACTCCGCTTGTCCCCAGCTTGAGATCGGGGGCTGATCGCGATCGATTAGAGAGAGAGAGGGAGAATCACGCTGACAGAGCGCGATGTACCGCCCCGCGAAACGAAGGAGGGAGAAGCCCGAAGAGAGCATCTCGAAGGTAGTCCCGAGTATCGCGTATCTTCCGCGAGCTGAATAACTCTCCCCGAGAGCTCGTAAATAATCCTAGATCGATCGGAGGCCGTCCTCGGAAATATGAGCGGCGTAATGTATCGTCGCGGGCAACACGACGAAATAAGAGTAAGACGGAGAGCGCAAAGTGTTGCGTTCGATACATCCGCGTGTCAGGGGGTGTCGCTTTTCCGCGCGGGACCGACGAGTAGCGAATTCGAAGACGGATCGAGACAGACGCCGGAGAGGGACGGGGAAAGAGAGAAAGAAAGAGAGAGAGAGAGAGAGAGAGAGAATGAGCGAGATACTCACGGGGGCGGAGGGCTAAGATCGGCGGGAGCGCGCGTAGGGCGCTTTCTCTTTTTTCCGCGCAGCAACTCCCGCATCTCGTTTCCATTTCTGCACCCCGTTCAGCACCCTCTGACGAGTCGACCTCGCACCGCCAGTGTCAGTATCGACTGGGATACCTTGTGGAGAAAGAGAGAGAGAGAGAGAGAGAGAGCGCCGATAGGGAGGACAGAGGGTTACAGAACACGCGTACATACAGAGAGGAGAGCGAGAAAGATAGGGTGGGTAGGCGGGAGGGGGGAGAATACAGGGGGTAGCTTCTCGTTGATTCTCGGCAAACCTCGTGCTCAGTGCCGTACGCGAAGCCGCCTTTTCCATCGAGGCGCGGAGCGCGCGAACAGGCAACTTTTTGACGCGCGATCGTCTCGTTAATCACCGGCTGAATCCCCGTCACTTTGACGAGTCGCCGTCAACAATGGCGGCGCGACGAGAGGCGTATCGCGAAATTTCACGTTTCTAATCCGACCCGAGAGGAATCGGGAGATTAATGTACAGCGGTGTGGTACGCGCGAGTCGACCGCGAGTCCCCGCGGAGGGGTTTTATTTTGCAAATGGCGCGTCGAAGTTGAAGCTTATCGGCTGGCAACGACTCGCGCTTTATTCGCGTGCGCGCACTTCGCGGATTCTTCGTTATTCGCGAGATTGAAGCGCCACTATTTCACGTCCCGCTTTGAAACCCGAGCGCTATGCCGGGAAGAGCCGGTAATCAAGTAATGGAACCCGGGTGTCTTTGTACGGATCGCGAAACGCACGGGGAACGGGATTCCATGCGCGCATTGAATCGCCGTTTCGGGTCGCGCGGTGATGAAGAGAGCCGGCGATATTCGCGATCCCGCGTCGGATGCGATCGTCGCGTATCGCGATACGCATCGCGGAGGCTCGGTAAAATTCCAGCCTCGATTAACGAGATCCCGACCTTCGAAGTTCGCGGAGCAACCTTCGGCCCGCGAGCATCGATGTTGGCGCGCTGAACTATGTAATAAACTTAAATTAACTTAGGGATTGAGCGCGTCGCGCGCTATCGTCCCCGCGCCACAATCGCGAGCGGACGTTTCCCCTCCGCGAGGAACAATCGGAAACATCCGTCCGTCTGTCTCATTTTCCCAAACGGCGGGATTAAGCGGGACATCTCGAGCGGAGTTCACCCCCCCTCCCCCGGTGGCAATGTCTGAAGTAACGCGTTCCCGACAAACTGTCCCTCCCCCCTCCCCGCTAAAGCCCGGGTATCATATTGAAATCACGTAAAATTGGGAACGCCCGACGCTACGAGCTAAGCTCGTTAACGTGCCAAACAAGTTTCCGCCGACGCCTAAAACAGGCTGATCGTAAGCGGGCGATGATAACGCTCGCTCGCGCGCGCGCGGGCGTCGTCACGCAAGCGTGCATCGCGAGGATATGCAGCCGCATCAGCAACGATCTTGCATTTATTCGGCAAGACGAGGGATGGGAGAGAGAAACAGAGAACGAGGAGAGACGACGGCAGAGAAAGAGCGGAAGAGGGGTGAGAGAGAGAGAGAGGGGGGGAGGGGGAAGAAGAGAGGGACGAACATGCGTACGTCCCTGTCGGCGCGTCGCTGCCTCGAGGTTTCCACATGGTCTCGCGTTATATCGAGGGCGAATCGTGCAGGCTCGACGCTCCTCGAGCGTTCCCGTAGCCGGTCCTGTCGGTGCTGCCACATGGCCGCGCGTCGTGTTTTGCGGGCTTGGCGAGCTTTCAGGGGTGGCACCTGCGTGACGGGGGAGGGGGGCGCTCCCGCTGACTCCCCGTAGGGTGTAGAGGGTGTCAGGACGAGTGGGAAAGAGGGGTGGCGGCTCGGCTAGGTTCGGTCGACTTCGCAAGTCATCGCGGACGTCTCGCGTCGGGGCTTCCACATGGGTTGGTATTGGCTCCCGGGGCGCAGGGTGGCTTGTGCGGCGGGGCTCTAACCGGAGAGAGACTCTAACCGTGGAGCGGAGAACGAGGCGGGTGGGAGCGAGAGAGAGAGAGAGAGAGAGGGACGCGCGGGTGGTGGAGCAGGAGGGTGTCCGGCGGGTGGTGGAGGGTACGAAGGAGAGAGAGAGAGAGAGAGAAAGAGGAAGGGTGAGAGAGCACGCGCACGGGTGGAGGAGCGAGAAGGAAGAGAGCTAGAAAGAGAGAGCGAGAGAGAGAGAGAGAGAGTCGCGACTCTCGCCATAACACCCCCCGAAACGGGCAGAGCGTCAGTGCTAAGGTGGGTTGCTCGGTCGGAACATTGCCAGAGAGAGAGACACGTCCTGGGAGTGCCTGCCTGCTGCACCGACACGACTCCCTGGTGCAGGAGCCGCAGCGGTGCAAGGATCAAGAGAACGCGCGCACCGAGAAAGTGACTGACTGAGTGACTGGCGAGAGAGAGAGAGAGAGAGAACGCGTACACACCTGACACACACACGCGCACACACCTGAAACACACACACGCATATAGATAGACGTATACACACACACACACACACACAGACGCACATACACACACACACACATACAGAAACACGGCGACGCATGCACGCACGTACTCACGCACGCACATGTATACAGGCACGCCTACGCGGGGACTCGCGTAATCGCGTGAGCACGCATGCACGTACGCGCGTAAGCACGGCGGAAGAAGCGAGAGGAGGAAGAGGAGGAGGCGGCGGAAGAAGAGGATCGGGCCAGACTGAGGAAACGGCGGCTGGGGTGCGATCCGCCAGGGGTGCGTGCGAGACACACAGTAGGCGGCAGCGGATCGCGCGGCATCAGTGGAAACAGCGCGAGTGGAGCGGCCGAGCGAACGAGCGCCGTATGTCGTCGGACCGAGCAACAATCGCGGCAGGCGGCGTAAGCTGAACTGTGCTAGGGAGGAAGAGAAAGAGAGAGGAGCTGTGTGCGTGTGTGTGTGTGTGTGCGTGCGTGTGTGTGTGTTGTGCTCAGTGGTGGCTCGCGTCGTCCGGCGAACGAAAGCTCAGGAACAACGGCCG
This sequence comes from Dinoponera quadriceps, assembly GCF_001313825.1. NCBI lineage: Eukaryota > Metazoa > Arthropoda > Insecta > Hymenoptera > Formicidae > Dinoponera > Dinoponera quadriceps. The sequence goes on from NW_014554293.1 coordinate 941,485, forward strand.
GGATCATGAGAGAGAGGGTCGTCGCGCGCCGTCCGACGTTTATCGGGCTGCTCAGTACGGTCGGACTAGTGGCGTTTCGTCTGGTCGGCTGAATGTTCAGGATACGAGCGGGAGAAAGAGAAAGAGAAGACAGATAGACGTCGCGTTGGATGGACGGCTGGATAGATAGATAGATAAGGATAGATAGATAAGAGAGGTGAAGGAGGAGCGAAAAAGGCGAGATAGATAGATAGAGAGAGAGAGAGGAGGGAAGGTGTGTCGAGGAGACGAAAGTCAGTAGGAGGTCAGCGTGGCTTCAGGGTGGCGGTGGCCAGTGGTGACGGTGGTGGTGGTGGTGGTGGTAGTGGTGGTGGTGGTAGTGTAGTGGTGGGTGCTCTCTAGGTGAATGATCGTCGTCGGCCTCGTGGAAGAGGCGGCCGCCGCTTATGCGGGCTGCCGCGCGTGCCGCATCGTCGCTCGCAAATAACCGGAATCCGCCGTCGAGGGCGGCGAGAAGGCGAGGAAGAATCGAGCGACGAGGGTGGAGGCGGAAGGGAGTAGTCGTGGTCGCGCGCGATATCATCGGTGCGACGACGACGTTCGCGGGTCGCGCGTCGCACGTCGCGCTGCTGGCGATAGTAGTGGTAGTGGCGGCGGCGGCGGTGGCGGCGGCGGCGGTGGTTTTCGTCGGCTCGCACTACTGTCGGCTGGAACTAGAAGCGATCATCGGCGGCGCAGCACCGGGCGGCACGGCTGGTAATCCACAGTCGTCGACCTGGCGGCTGGCAGGGGCCGCTGGATCCCGTGGGGTATGGCGAGCTGGCCCGCGTCACGGAATCCTAGTCCCACGAGCATGACGAAGGGAGCGGCGAGGAGGTCGAGCGTCACGGCGACGAGCGTGAGAAGAGAGTCGAGCGCTGCGAGTGGTGTTGCCGGAAGGAGCGGCGCGAGGACGAGCCGGACGACGATGAGCGCGACGACGACGAAGAAGACGATGATTGCGACGAGATTACCGCCGAGCAAGAAGATGCCGCTGCTGACGACGATGCTGTCGACGATGCTGCAGAAGATGGCAGTTGCGCTCGCCGTTGTTGTCGCTGGCCACGCGAGTTCCTCGTTCCTCGGCCCGTCGCAGCCCTGGTAGCGGAGGCAACGGTCTCGATCGTTAGTACCAGTGCTCTTGTGCCGTCCGGATCTCTCCTGCTCGCGGCTGCTACCTGCACTCCTCGTCTCTGCTGGTGCGTCTCCGTTCCTGCTGGCTGCTGCGGCGGCTGCGGGTGTGTTGGTGCGCCGTCTACCGATCCCTCGTGTCACGGTTTGCCGGCCGGCCGGTCGTTCGCCTACGCGTACCCGCAGTGCGGTCGACCACCGGCCGACTACCGAGGGCCGTTACCCGGCTGACGCGTCGACGCTTGTTGTCGCGACCGACGACGACGACGACGACGACGTGCGACGCGACGGCGACGGGCCGGACGACGGCGATTACGACGGCGATTACGACGACGACGTCGGGGATATGTGCGGGTGCGCCACGTCCACCACGCGGCGAGGTTTGGGGACTGCTGCGGGTAAATCGGCACGGCGCGCCAAGTCCTCGTGTTCGGTGCATAGGACGCCCGGGGTACGGTAGCTCGTCCTTCAGCGTTACTCCTCATCGACGCCCGCGGGCGATGTGCCCACCCGCCGGGATAGCAACGTGAGTACGAGCTTCTTCTCTCTCTCTCTCTCTCTCTCTCTCCCGTTATTATTATTACTACGTAAACTCGTAATCGTTGTCGCTTTCTCCACCGGCGACGAGTTGGAAATCGGGATCTCCCGGCGCTTCCTCGCGGCAAATCGCGCCCCGGTACGTTCTCGCCTGTCACCGTGATCGGCCCGACCCGACGCTGTCTGTATCCACTTCGGACGCGACTCTCCCTTACGTTCGTATTTTCGCGCCGCCTGCTGGAATCATCAGCCGAACCGAGCGAAGTGTCAATAGACATTTCGAAAGTTGCGATTTCGCACGTAACACCGAGATCGCGCGCGTGTGCGTATCGCAACGAGGAGGGGGAGGGAAAGTATATACTTTATCCAACGTTTAAATGAAACTCGGAACATCCCGCGTAAAACTGAAATCACTCGGAGTATCGATCAGCCATGACAACCGCTCGGTTGTTTACGTTGTTACGTCATTATCAGAGCGATTCGTCGTTGCGAAACGACGTCGACGATTGCGCCCGTAAATTGGTTTAATCGAGAGCCGGCGAAGAAGATGGGTCTCGAAAGGCGCTTTTAAAAAATGGATGCTCCCAGAAGGGTCCGCCTCGAGTTGTTTTCCCGGGCTCTATCGGCGACAATAGTTCGGAGGAGTGTTTTCGCACGGTGATTTCTCATGGTTGGCGAACAACCGGCTCGACGGTGCGAAACGGACTTTGTCAGCTGTGCACGTCCATACTTGTCATCGTGTCTTCGGCAAGTTTCAGGCGCACGGAAAAATCTCGCGGTCGCTTTGATTATCAATTTTAACGCTTCTCTGATTTCAATTAGAACACCAGACGGGGCCGTCCCCTTCCCTTCTCCCGTGCGTTTCACTTACGAGTGGCTTGGAGCAACTCGCGTGAAAAAAAATGAACGATCGATCGATCGAGCTCAGCCCCTCTAGTTAAATACACGCCGAGGCTATTTCTCCCGCGACGGCCGCGTCCTTACTCGAAGCGAAGGATAAATTGCCTCTTCCCCGAACTTTTCTCCGGGAAAAGCCACCCGAAAGCTCCTACGGAGTCGTGCGAAAACGTCGGAGTGCTTTCAAGGGGCAGAGAGGGCCTGGGCGTAGTCCTCCTGCCACGCTTGTCTGCCCTCTCTTTTCCACTTCTCTCCGCCACTGCGCCCGCTCGCAGCCCTCATTCGCGCTGATTTGAGATTTTTCCAAAACAAATCGATCCTACCTGCGCAACTGCGTCCCTCTCCGTCGTTCGTTCTTTAAAGGCATACCACCTCGAACGCTTATACTGATATCCTATTCACATTCCTTTGCAATATACGCGTGCAGAACGGTGAAATTTAATCGTCGGCAAAATTGAACTCGCTTATTTTCGGGAAGATGTGTATAATTCATGAGACATAACTTCTGCTATGTAACAATGTAATTTTTCTACATCGAGAGGAAAGTGCCTAAACATTTATTTGTGGGATGAAAAGTTTATTTTTGCAAAATAAATCTCTTCTTCTACAGAAGTAAACTTATTTCTGCAAAATAAACCTTATATCCCACAAATAAGTCGTCAAGTATTTTTTTCTTAGTTTAGAAAAAAAAAGATACCCTTAAGTCTACTTGTCAGTCTGAGAAGAGAGTGTTTAAACATTCGTTTGTGGGATATGAAGTTTGCTTCTGTGAAATAAACCTCATTTCACAGAAATAAACTTTATTTCCGTAAAATAAACTTTACATCTCGCACGAATAAATTTTCAGATATTTTTTTCTCAGTTTATGATCGCGCGCTCTCAATAAATAGGTTTGTTAATGTTCTTTGTGGTCATCGTCATGATCATCTCGCGATGAAATTTTTAGACGCTGAGTGGGAAATATTACATTACTGTGGAACACAGTGCAGGATGATAATGATGTTATCGGATATTTAATTAAGTTGATTAAAATCAATATTGCCGCGTATTGCTTGAAAACTTGCCACGTTTCCGACACAGAAGTGCGCACAGAGCCCGACGCACGGATCGTTTTAACCAATTCATTAAAATTTTAATGGTTTTATTTAATGCTCGCATATTTTTGTATCTTCCAATAAACGTCAGAGAATCCCGAAGTTGCGAAATCTGAGTGGACGCTTTTGTCATTTTCGAAACGCACACTGTCGATATCGCGTAATAAATATACGTAATGCCTGTTATCCATCTACTAGCGACAGTGCATCCAATATTTTCCTTCGCGCAGACGATGAGTTGTACGGTAGGGCGCTTCATAAATCTTTATTTGATTATCCATACGCATTTGAACGGCTCTTCGATCAATGTTGAACGTTGGATGACACGGTAAATATTAAATTTTCCTTCGGCCCGGCCGATGTTAATGTAGTAGTAGGAATTAAAAGTGCACGAGAGAGATACAACATTGAACGTTTAAATATTTTAAAAGTGAAGTGATGTTTTTGCGTCGCGGTCGTATTTTAGTTTGGAAATATCATAAAAATATATGCCATGTGTGTGTGTGTGTGCGTATGTGTGCGTAACGTACGAAAATGGTAACATTTCGGTACGCGTTGGCTATCTAGTTTTGATCGTGACACTTGCGTCATAGTGCGCGTGTAATAAAGTGCGACGAATTCAGGTAGTTGACACTAAATAATAGAATTTGCCGTTGCTCATATATATATATATATATATATATATATATATATATGTATGTATGTACGTATGTACGCGTATATGCACATATTCGCATCCACTTTCTTCTCCCGCTCGCGGGAGGCTGGCTCGGACATTTCAAGATGTCGCAGAAATAATGCACGCTCACCTGCTCTCGGCACACACCCTCCCCCATACTCTTTCCCCCTGCTGTCATCGTCTTGTCACAACACGAGACATCGTTTATTCGTATTGTAAAACATAATACGTTCATCGGAGAAGCACATGTGATGAAACATATGTGGACGACCCGGCGTGTATCTCCCGTCTTAATGACTATGATTCTTGCGCACATATATAGCTCTACGAGAGAAACAAAAGAACTAAAAAACTAAACTAAAATTGCGTGAAATATTCGAATATCATACTATGCATTCAGAACGTACGTATATTCTTTGTGTACGTATCTTCTTCGCTTATCTTCCGGTGCGGTTTTCCATTTGACTGCTGACATGTGTATTGCACATATTTATCGTATGTTACATATGTCCACGGGAAAAAATTAGTCTTAAATTAATGATAGATATTCTCATATATAAAAGAATATTGTAATCTTTCTAGAAGATTTTTAGTCTTGATTTGATTGAATTTGTATTGACGTAAATATTATTCGCACTCAATCAAATAAAAATCTTCTAAGAATATTATATTATAATATTCTCGTTTACATACGATGTCGATTAAAATTATAGAATATCTATCTATTGATTTAAGATAATTTTTTCCCTGTGTCGTTGGTTGAAAATCGACAACTTTAAAGAGCCAGTTTACAATTCAGCCATACAATCGTGTATTAAATTACGATTTTATTTTACTCGGGGAATATTAGAAAAACCTGGCAATCCGGATACCCGAGTAACCGGATAACCGGATATTTCCCATAATCCCGAGAAATACTCGATACATTCGGATATCTTGGAAATTGCTCAGGTATCTAAGTAATTGGATATTGATAGCACCACTCATTATCAGGATCTTGTCGACTGCTTTACTCGATTCACGAAAAGTATTTCGCGTTGCAGTCGCGATCGAGCTTTCACGTACTTTTGCGCGGGTTATTCGCGCGTTCGATTTAGGACAGGATTTAAAGTGCACTCTATCATAGTCCTACATACGCAATAAATCCGTTTGCGTTTGTGTCACGAATCCTTCTCTCTCTCTCTCGCTCGCTCTCTCGCACTTTCCGCGTCCTCGCTCTCCTTTTTGTGTTTTATAATCTCAGCACGCGCGCGCGGCCAGAATCGTCAACGCGAAATATTATCGGCGGTGCGGCGTATTTCCTGTTCACCTGATAATTTTGCGAAACGACCTTTGGCCGACAAAGGCCGCGCGATAACTTGTACAAATGACGGCGAAAAATCGTTCGGATTCTCGTCATAGTTTCCGCGTCGGAACCGCCGTTGACAGCGGGACTATGGCGTTTTTCAATTTTCGACGAGTATCGTGGGGGATGAGTGCGGATGGAAAGTTTTCATCGACGGTTCGACCGAGCCGTTTCGTCCTTGCCGCGACACTTCCGGATAAAGCGCGACACTTCCGGCGTGTTGAACGAACTCAGGTTTCTATGGAAATGCGAGCGAACGGTCGAAACCTGCTGACGCGCCGGCATTTCCGGAAGCGTCGTCATTCGACGTCATTTTGCCGATGAATCCATTGATTAAAGTTTGCCCTGCTTGTGTGTAATGTGATTTCGTTTTCGACAATACATATATGTACACGTGTACATACAGAGAGATAGAGAAATAGCGACAGGGT
>NW_014554293.1:947627-961907 GCF_001313825.1 Dinoponera quadriceps
GGGGGGGGGGGGGGGGGGGGAGAAAAGCTGTTGACGAAAACGAAGTTATCTGTAAACGATATATCTCACATCGCGATATGAACGGACGTGCAAAAATTGCCCTCGGTTTATTCTGATTAATTTCGTTATTTTTATTTCCTCGCACCTCTGCGTTTTGACGAAAATTCGGGATAATAACCATACCATCGCTGTGCAGCGAACGAAATTCGGTGAAATCCGGCGAATAAGCATTTCGCGAGCTTTAACTCCCGTCATGTTTATTCGCGATTGACGGATTAGTTAATAATGAAAAAAAAAAAAGCGGAGAAAAAGAGAGGAAACTCGATCGGAGAAGTAGAGTCGCAGTCGGAGACGCCGGCAGACGCGGAATTATCGGTCGCTCGTCTCGCCTACGTTTGACGGCGCGTGATTTAATGACGATGGGGGTTGGGGGGCGGGGAAGAGGAACTGTATTGATATTATTCAAATTTATGATCTACCTGCCGAACGCTCGAAATACCTCCGCTCGTATGAAATTTACATTCGAATTAACGTCCGGCTTTATCACCGCCGCATTCACTTTGCCGGTTCGTCATATCGGAGCCGCGCGTTCTCTCTCTCTCTCCCTCTCTATATTTCGACGCGACCCTTTCTCCTGAAGATACACTCTCGGCAACTTTCTTTGTCTCTTGATTGATCGCCGCATACGGACGCGCGGTCTGAGCAGGACAAATCGAGTAGCCGATGATAAGCATAGCCGATTGCATCGGGCACGGAAACCGTTTGTTACATTAATATCGTTTGAACGCGCGAAAGCGCGAACTGATATCAGATACGCAGACCGCACATTTGAACGCGCGCCCCGAGACGCGCCGTGTTTACGTGCGTTCTCGAGGGTGGCGACAGCGGCGAGTGATTCCTTTCGTCCTCGTAAAAGCAACGCGACCGAGGAAGCGCGTCGATATTTAATTGACGACTAATAAACTTCACGTTGACGCCGCGTTCTTCTCTCTTTATCGCGCGACACGCTGGTGCCCACGACTCAGCGACTTCGGAGAGCACACTTGGCTTGGATGAAACTAATGAAATTAAACTAAACCCTTTATATAGGTCGGCGCTATGATAACTTTACCGCCAAAGCCGGTATACGCCGGCTTTAACCCGCGTAGATTATCGTCCTTTTGACGGCAAATGGAGCAGCCGACTTTCGCCGTGTAAACGCGAATTATCGGCGAGGTCGGTGCGTAACGTGGAAAAATGCGCCGGCAAACTAATCACGCTTGTAAAGTTGCATTATCGCCTCTCGGTCGTAAGCCATCGGCCTGGGGGGAGGGGGAAATCACCCCGGAAGGGTGAGAAATAGTAGCCGCGCTCCGTTTCTGTGTTTTTTAATAACCAATTGCGATCGAACGCCGCACTGAGAAACCTATTCAGTCGAATCAATTAAATTTTTGTTTGGATATTATCTGAGATATTATCTAAGACATCATCTGAGATGATGTCCGGCCGACGACATTGCGTTTCTGGCTAGAAAGCAAATTAATGTTATATAGTTCCTATATTTACAAAATGCGACGAAAAACATTTTTTTTTATTTTGTTTTCATTCTAGACATTTCTAAAAAAATATTGAAGTTTATTTCAAAAACATGTATCTGTTCTTATAACACTGATTATAAGAACTACGATTCAGTTATCTGAACCCAAGGTTTGGCCCTCTGAAACCTCTGAAACTTCAGAGAGCCAAACCTCAGTTCTTATAAGCAAAAAATTTGTTTACAATCCAAATAAATACATATCCACGCAAGACTTTAGTTGATTCAACCGAATAGGTTTCTCAGTACGCGACGGAACAAGAGGAGAAGGAGGTGGAGAACGAGGAGGTTATTTCGTCGGCCGGCAATCGCCGTTAAATTATATGGAGCGTTTAATCAGGTTATTGGCTGCCAACCGCGATGTAAAAATTCAGGAGAGCCGCACGATACGAGAGAGATGGACACCCGGAGGACGAGGCGGAGGAAGAGGCCGAGGATGAGGAGGGGGATCGATTTCCGGCCGCGGTGCGTCCGAACGGTGGTCGCGCGCTCTCTCTCTCTCTCTCTCTCTCTCCCTCTCGTTTAACGGCATGGCTTTAATGCCGCTCGCGCGACCAATTTCCGAAATTCGCGGGCGCGTTTACGCCGAAAAACGCCGGCGCCGGCGATCCGTCGCGCCTCGTAAAGGGGATGGCACTCTGTTATTAAGCCCGCGGGGTTTCGTCGAATCCGTTAAACCGCCGTATCGTCTGCCTCGAGCGAACATTGTAACGCGCGTCCGCCCGTATAACGTCGGTGTTATCGCGATTCTTATACGCGCCGTAAGCTCTCTACGTCGTCCGGCCGCGTTATGAAATTAGCCGGAGAGTACGAGCGCGTCGAGTACGCCTCGGCGCTCTCAACGGGGACTTGATTTCGAGAATTTCCCGGGGGCAAGCGGGATTCACGGCTACGGAGGAGAGAATGACGAGATCTCGAAAGCACGAAAGACATGCGCAAGTGTGCGCGTATATGTATTATAATCATAATCATCGCTTGAACGGAGATACTACTTTAGTAATTAGGTGATATGAAAATAATTCTCACGTGTGACAATGTAGCGCGACAGATTATGAAAAAAACAGCAGTGGCAAATGATAATAATAGTAATGAAAAGGTGAACTAATAATAATATGGTTAAATCATATTATATAAAATATATACACATGTGGGTAAAATTGAAGACATGAATGAGCAAAGATGGATGAGAAACTTTAAAAAAGATGGATAAATAAGAGAGAAATACATAGATGGTAATTTAGTCAGAAAAATGAAAAAATAATTAATTAAATAATTAAAGTTATAATTAAATAAGTAAAAAATTTTATCAAAAATTTAATATTAAGGAAAATTAGCTTAATTAGAAAATCCGTTTGTAGAAATAAAATTAGTGCTGTTCTATGAACCTCAGTATAAAACATTAGAATGTCTCCAAATATTTTTGACGGGATGTTGAACCTAAAACGTTCCAATATATCACAGCAATCGACAAAACCATTTAGAATTTTAAATACAAAAAGAAGTTCAATTTTTACAATTCATACAATCTATTTCCTGTTAAGAGTAAAGCGATTCAGGTTACACAAAATACGTTGATAGTTATGACAATATGGAATTGGTTTATCCGATTTATATGCTGCCGTTCTCAAAAATCGACGCTGAACACGTTCAATTTGTTGAATAAAGTTACTGTGATAAAGAGATATGCACGCACACGCTGGTAAGTTTAATAATACGTGAAAAACAAGCTGCGGTCATTTTCCCGTCCGAATCGAAAATAATGGAGCGACCGTCCGCGGATCAATCGAACACGGCTGAGACGTTAATTCCTCAAAGGAAGCGAGACCGGTGTACCTTTTTTACTCTGTCGGCGACACAGTAGCCGCAGCCACAGGCGATGTTTAATGCGACCGAGTTGATCGTTCACTGTAAAGCGCTGGTGCTACGCTCCATAGTCGAGTGAGCCGCACCCACCGTATTGCTCTATTTTCTTACGCGTATATAATCGCGTTACAGTCGCGCGCGCGACGTTTAAAATATGGATCGAGTACACAGCGAGACGCGCCGATGCAGCCGGCGCGATCGCGCGGATCAGCAACTAATTTCGCGTTTCTCGTGTTTCGGGAGCAATTAATTCGTCACGTCCTATTCTCTCTCTCTCTCTCTCTTTCTCTTTCTCTGCCGCGACATCCGTATTCCTTTTGTCACCGGAAGGGAAAAGACGTCGCGGTAAATAAAATCACGATGCTCGCTCGTGCGCCATTATGATCGTTGCAGCGAATAAATCGAAACAGGTGTAATGCGCGCGGATTTCAGCGAGCGCGTTGCGGAATTAATGAATTGATTCAATTTGCGGTTTCTGCGTCGGCTGCCGCGCATGTGTGCGGAAAATACGCGCCGAGCGTGTTTTTCGTTTTGAGAGTGATGCACTTTGACCCAGTGATGCATTACGGGGATATATAGGTTAAACCGATTCCGAAGCATCACGCATACGTGTTGCAAAATATCCCCTCGGAGGGTCGGACGTGCGACTCACACTTGACGACACCTGGCGATATGCCTCGAGTAGTCGAACTGTAAATTAATTTCCTTCGGGAGTTTTTCGAAGTTGAACAACAATCGAAACAGGATCAATCGAAAGACGATCTGCGCACAGGTACAGTTGGGGAAAGATTGACCGTGTCGAAGTTGAGATTGAATTGAAGTCAAAGTTATATGTGATATTTTATAACTATAACAGTGAAAGTATTTCATAACGCATGAAAAATTATAATAAAAATATTAAAATGAAGAGAACCACTTTTCCAGCAGGTGTTACTATAGGTGTCGGTGTAATAATTTTATGTGCACATTGTTACCACTCTTTGTGATTAAAACCATAAAAAGCATATAGCTGAAGCCGAGAAAATAACTATAATTATTATAATTTTTTCTCTCAGAACATTTATGTGTATCGCAGATACAAAAACGGCTCCCGATGTCTCACGTTTTTAATTCTGGCGACCAAACTATTTCTACGTTTTTAGTGAAAAACAAAATAACAATAAAATAAATTTGTAGAGATATTGTCAAAAATTACAAAGTTGTTGATCGTTCAGTTTTCTAAAAATTGGTGTAAAGTATACAATTTTTGATAACGATTAAAATATATGACAACCAGCCTGTGAAGATTTGGCAATATTATACGTGCTATATTTCCCATTATGCGTCTCAGTTAAACACCTAAGTTAAAGATAGAATGGATAGAATAGATTAAATAAAGATGTATAATCTCAATACATAAAAATGCGAGAAATACGCAAAAATTCAACATTAACACGTTATTTTTCTAGTAGCCTATATATATGTCTAACACTGATAGTCCCAGTCAAAAGTATATTATACGTCAAAGCGCAAAAAGCGATTACTTCTTTATGGCTTTCTCAATGTAATGTAAGTTTGATTGATATCCTCTTGCTATTGTGTCAAAGTTACATTGAAGAAAAAATATCTAAAAATAAGAAACATATATTCGGTGGGTACTACTGGCATAATTATTTAAATTTTCTTTTCAATTCTTTTATTCAAATAGAATAAACAATTGCTTTCACGAAAAGCTACAGATTTAAGGAAACGTGTATTTGAGAAAAATTTTTTCTCACTGTATATTAATGTAAATAAATACGTTATTAGTACCCACCGAATAAATATATTTTTTATTTCTTAAATATCTTTTTTTCTCAATGTATATACCAGAGGTCATATGTTATGAACATTTAGCACAGATTCATCGAGCTTTTTCGTATTGTATTTCGTATTAACCATTACCTTTCTAAAACAGTATCGTCACGGACCAATTACCTTAAGGATCGTTGTTCTCCTGGTTTCTCCGAAATTTCCGGATTTTCGCCCCACGAGAGCTTTCAAATCGGGGAAGTATACAAGGGGGATAATAAATATTGTGCATTTACATTCCTCTCTCTCTCCCTCTCTCTCTCTCTCTCTCTTCCTCTCCCTCTGTCTCTCTTTTTCTGGCGTTCTCTTTACCGCTCGGCCATGGCCGATTGTATCTCGAGCGTTCGCAATACTCACGAGCGATCAATCGACGCGAGCCAACGAGTTCGGGTATCAATCACGCGAAGATCAACGCGCGTCGATTCAGAGCCACGCATCCATCAGACAAGCGTAGAAAAGCCTCTTGATAGAGAGACAGAAAGGGAAAAGAGAGTACGCGCCGAAATCGCTTTGGCGAAAATTCGCAATTTCAGATCGCGATCCGATCGATCAAGCCGGCGTGCCCGGTATTCTTTCTTCCTCTTTTTTTTTTTCATTTTCAGGATATAACTCGCGAACTCGCGGCGCCGACGAGTAGATACACACGATACACCCCGTATTCTTTTCTATTCTTTTCCTTCGAGAACCGCGGTCTCGCCCGATCGATCGATCGAGGAGAGCCGCGGCGTGGGGCCGCGTTCATCCACGTAGCCGAATCGCCGCGTTCGAAGTACTTAATGAAATCTATAACGCGCCGGTGCACAATCGAGATGTTAATTTCGGCCTGTCGCGATGGCGGTACACGCCGAATGCATTTTTCATGCGGGCTTGAGTCCGGGTTGAATGCAAACGGCCCGGTTCATCTCGGCGCGAAGTGTTGCAGACAGAACCGTGACGAACGTGCGCGGGCGGGCGAGCGCGCGCGCTGCTCGGTTTCATTTTTCTCCCTTTTCACGAGCGCCGGTGTGGCGAGCGATAAAGCACTTTGTGATGCAAATGTTGCGAAATAATAATTCCACCGTGCGCATCGCGCGCGCTCTCGACCGGCCGGCCGCCTATCGAATGGATCCGCCTATTCGCGGATAACGTTGACCGAGTTTGGCCCGAATGGAAGAGCGAGAGAGAGGGGGAGATGGATAGATAGATTTAATCCGGGGGTTAGGGACCCTCCTTAGGTACACTAAGAACACAATGTGTTCATGAAAGGTAATTCGTGTGAGCCGCTCCTGATTGATAAGAAAAGTGAAATGTGATACGGTACACTGAGAAAGAAACATTGTTGATATTTGTAACTATAATAATCGTATGAGTGAAAATGTCAGGAGAATTTTTCTAGCGTTACACTGCAGTGTCAATGATGATGACTTTATATATATATTGCTTTCTTTAGGTTAAAATCAGAAGATATAGTTGAAGAAATGGTTTTTCGGACACTGAGAGAAATTTTAGTTATTTTCGGTTTCAACTGTATCCTTTTCATGGTTTTAACCGCAAAAATAGTAGCAACATGCATGTAAGGTTATCGTCACTGACATTATAGTAACATTTATTAGAAAAGTGGTTCACCTGACTCTAATTCTTTCATCATTGTAGTTACAAACATCAAATATTTTTCTCTCAGTGTAGCAGTGCGGTGCATAGAAAAAGATTTCTTTGTATTTAATAAAATTTCTTTGATTGAAATTTGTCTTATGGGATGCAACAAACAAACGAATGTTTGATTCAACAAAGGGGATTGTACGGTTTCTCAAACAATAAACATCTTTACGTCAAATAACATATTTCTTTTATATTTTCACACAAACATTATAAGTAATAAATTACTGGAAGAAATAACGTTATGTTAGAAAAATATTAAAAAATTTTCTTTTTGTTTCAGTGGGACAATATTTAATACATAATAAGATAAATTTTGTTTTTTTTATTGAAGACGAGATTGTATTTTCTTAATTTATTTTTTTCTTATTTTATAAATAATATTATTTTTTTTTATCAAACAACATGGTTTACTCTAACGAAACAACAACATATTCATTCAAACAAAATGATATTTGATATAAAATTATGTTGTTTATATTAAACAAACCCAAGTCACAAACATGTACAGGGTGAACCACGCAACGTGATCAGTTTAGTTTATTCTACTGTTAGTGGACCGCTTGAACATTTTTTATCTAGTATAACATGGTTCAAAGTAAGCTTTAAAATATGAAAAATAAAAAAGGAGAGAAAGAGAGAGAGAGAGAGAGAGAGAGTGTGAGAAAGAGAGAGAGGGAAGGCAGGGAAAGAGGGAAAAGCAGAGAATGGAAAAATGGTGATCGCCGTCTCGTCGAGAGATGATGAAATATTACGTATCGAACCCCGGATTTCATCATTATTAATAGCTTACGTCGCCGTGCAGAATCATTCGCTCTCGCCGCCGAGAGCGACCGTTGTTTTATTAATTCCCGAAGATCTCGCGCGAGCGATTCGTCCACGTCGATTTCCCCTTTGCCCCTTCGTCGGCCGGCGGTTCTCGCAGAGAACCCGGGACATAATCTTATAACGTGGTCTATGATAAATAGATTTCCACGTCGGATTATTACGCGGAGTGAGCTAAATACGCTTTACGTATTTACGTGTGTCTATACGTGCACAGGTATAATTCAGTCCGGGCGTGAGACAAGATCTGGATGTTACTGCCGTTTGTAGCACCGCCGGCGCTCCGTTATTCCAGACGTGGCGCTCCCCGGCTACGATATAGGGTGGAATTATTGTCCCGATAACAAAGCGCGAGCCAGACAGTGCGCAATGTGGCCGCGATTTTCAAAGGTGCGGGGGCCGTGCGCGAGGCAGGCCGGGCGGAGAACCTAATTGCTTATGTACGACTGCGTTCGTGGTGAGAGTCGACGAAGTTCCGTCATCATTCGGCCGTTCGTTGGATCCCTCGGCACGGCTTTAACGACGTCCTAAATCCGGCGATAAGCCTTTCGCAGCTACGCCGGACGGCACGATGCGATATTATTGTTTCGTGCCGCTCGGTTAAAGTTGATTTTCGGACATTACGCCGCGATCATTCGAGGCTCCTTCTTTCCCTCGATTTGAATGAGAATCAATCCTCGCCTCGCGTCGTTTAAATGATTTCAGTCGAAACGTCGCACTTTACACGACCGGGGAGCTTCCCCGCGCGTTAGTCGCGTCCTCCCTCGCAGTAAACACGATTAATCAAAGGGAAAGCAATTTGAGAACCGTCACATTTTATCGTCGCACCTTGTGCTTATCGGATAATTCTCAGGTGCGAACATCAAGGGGAAAAGGCTGTAAGCGTATCTAGATGAACGGAGTCTTTCTCTCTCTCTCTCTCTCTCTCTCTCTTTCTCGCTATTGAGAGAAAGATTACGCTCTCGGAGCGCCACGTGAAGGATTTGGCGAAAGAGCGGCAAAAGGAAAACGATCGAAGGATGCGGAAAAAGGGAATTAAGCAACGGGGCTACAAATCTCGAGCCCGTTGCCGGCGGTGACCAGAAAAAGGCACTTTCGATGAGATAAAAAGGCACAGACGCGCAATATTGAGCTTTAGATAGATAGATCGACACATTTGTTTTTGCGCGGGCAAACTATCGTTCCGCGATCATAAAGGTGTACAAAACACATCGTTGAATATAGGAGTATCGTTTCTGGTCGGTTTCCGCACGGGGAAAAAAGATTGGTCGAATTAACGCGACAATGAACGAGACCGAGACGCGTTTGCGTCGAAGAAAACAATATTTTTGGCTCTGAGAGGCAAATTTGCTTCGTAAGAACGAGAAATTCTGTTTCCTTCGGCAAAAACGCGTTTGGTTCGTTCATTATCAGACAAATACAACGAAACCTTGTTTGATTAAGTTCATGAACGCGCCATCGCGAGCCATTGGCCCTCGAATGCTTCCCAAATAAACATACAATGTCGAAATATCAAATACATCAAATACAATCTTCCTGCGCGGACTTTTCTCACCGGCAATCAATGCGATTTGCCTCTAAATGTTGCGTGCACTACGTAATATGACGTGCTTCATGAACGTTCGACTTGTCGGCTCACCCAATCGCGTTGATATTCAATGACGTGCAACCCTGTCAAGACCCACCGGTGAGACTCATCGCTGCATCTCGACCGTGTCGCTCCGTCCAGCCTCCTCAGCATCCAATCGTCGTCCCGTGTCAGTCGCACTTCATTCCCTTCGTTTTAGTTCACCGCATTGCGACCACGATCGTTCTAACAGCGCTTAACGAACTTAAGGGGATGCCAAAGTCGACGATGCATTTGATGAGCATCGATAACGTTCGACCCTCAAAATGTTCTTTTACTTAAACGCCGACACAATCACGCTATTCTCTTTGGATTTCTCACACAAATAGACTGTATGTAAATGTAAATACGACATAAATGTGAATGCGACGAATGTGCGCTATTCTGTCTTACCGTGCACGCACGGGGAAAAATATTTTACCGGCAAATTGTTTGTTAATATAGCGACAGTGAAAAGATTTATTACATGTGAAAAATAATTTTGTTGTTATAGCAAAATGTCGTTGCGACAGCAATCAAATTTATTTGGCGCAACATTATTTTGCTGTTCATGTATCCAGAAAACAGCAATTAATATTCTCAACAAATTACTCAAACTACAAAACTACAAAATACTCAAACAAGGTTTGGTTTTTGTTGTCCAAACAAATCTTTTTGCTGTTCAAACAGATTTTTTGCTGTCCTCATGGAAACGAACGATTTACTGTGCAACGAAAATATTTTCTACGTGGGAATTTGAATTTTGTCGCAGCAAAATCTGTCAGTTACTATGTGGACAGAAAAACGATTTGTTAAGAGCAATAATTAATATTCGCTTTATTGTTATTTTGACGAATCTACGAATTGTTTTGATGTGAGGAGATGTTAATGTGGCAGGAAAACACTCTTTTGTTCTAACAGCAAGTTAACGTGTCCTAAAGACAAATTCGTTCAGCAGAATATTTTATAACCCGGCAACAAAACTGTTTCTGCCCCTGTTACGAATAATTTGCTAATTTGGTTATATTAATTAAATTTTATCGCTGTTGCAACGAACATGCAGGAGCAACGATGATTTCGCTGCAACGGCAAAATTATCTCTCTCCGTGTACCTAACTGAAAATCTAACTAAAATACGTATAAATTTTTCTGCAAATTTTTCGCATCTTGCTAGGCCTCTAACTTTAATTGGAAAGATAACAAATATTCTTTGAAAATTTTCTGATGAGAGTACTGACACACTCGGTATGTACAAGCTGCGGTATTTCTGTCATGTGAATATTTACGTTAACTGACGGTTACAAATGTCAATTTTGAAATTGTGAATCGTTTTTGTCACACATTGAGCAATGCTCCAATCTATTTCCGCGCGCACTTTCACTGCGTAAAAGCATTTATACGATTCTGCGCTGCCAATACGACGTAAACTTTACCAAAAAAAATGTTTTGCCGACAATGTTTTCAAATACGTCATCCCCTTAACGAAAAGTCTACAACAGATTAGAACGCTTCGAGAACACATTCGCAAGACGCAAATCGCGTGGAAAAGATCGCGAGCTGAAAGTCACAAGCGTTTTCTCTCGAGATGGAAAAAGAAAATATTCCGTTCCGCGAACGATTACATTGTTTTGTCAACGAACAGGATTCCTGTTTCATCAATTATACTGATTTGCGAAAAAAAAACAAAAACATACCGAATTTAGCCGAATTTAAATATTCATATCAGAAATTTGAGGCCGCGTTCTGTGTTACAGGAAGAAAACCAATAAATTCGCACAGCCGATTTGGTACAATGTTTAACGGCTTAACGAGAAAGATACGCGTGGACGACGAACGTGTTAATCTTTTGCGATCGCAGTGACTCAACGAATTTTATTCGGACAACTGTGTCCCAGTTTTCGATCGCAAATGGTTAAATACAGGTGCATGGGTAAAGTTAGGACAAACTCACCTTCGAGCCGATCCTGTTTGGCCCGAACTTCGGTGCGCCATCCGCGTCCACATCATCCGAAATTGCACCTCCCGGGAACCACACCCGCCATGCGGCCGCAAGATCCGCCGGATCTGAAACGAAAAGCAAATTTCCTGACAGATTATATGCGAGATATGCGGGCGTATCAGGAATACTACGGAGGCTGGAAATATTTCTCACATATTTCTCTTTCGGACTAACAAAGACGGAAAATGACAGTCATCCCCGGGATTCCAGCCGCTGCTCAAAATAATCCCCGCACAATGATCGCGCATGAGAGGCAACGTGAGGCATCTGACAAGCGAATCGATCTACTCAGAAAGATCGAGAATCACGCACGGCGTCTCCCGATCCTCTTATTTCCGCGTCGAGGAATGTTATGATTGCTCGGCAGTTCCATAGACCACGTGACTTTCCGCTGGTGAGACGCTCAAGAACACTGTTACACGGGGATAATATAGCTTTTCTCTCAATATGAAATTCTTGTCGATTTTACCGTACGTTTCCTAGCAGTGCGGGAATAGATTGTGTCAGTAGAGTTTATCTCACTAGGGAATATATATAATAATATGTGTAAATTTTTTAACAGTAGATCCCAATTCTTGAAATAAAAATGGTACATGTGAAACGGAGGGATAATAGATTAAGGCAGAATGCCGATTACAAAATTCTACGATAATTTTTACTATAAAATCTCTCCCGTGTACGTTACTTATACTTGTTATTTTAACATTCTCTATATTGTAATTTAATATTATACACTATTTTATGGCACTTATAATTTTTCTTTCGATATTAAAATATGTAACTTTTACGATGACAGACGATCGTAGTAGCTGCACTGAGAAAACAATTTTAGTATTCGTAATTATAATCGCATAAGTGAAAGAATGATAATCAAGAAAATCATTTTTCTAGTGAGAATTAGCATAGCGTGTCAGTGATAATGCTACTACTATTTTTAAGATTAAAATCGGAAGAAGGTACAGTCGAGGCTGAAAATGACTCTAACTTTAGTGAGACCTCTCCCAGTGTGTTGAAATGAGCATCGAGATCGAGATGGACAATCGACATCGCGGGAGAAAGGCAGCAATGAGATAACGTGTCTATTTTTAAAAAAGCTGGAGAGGAAATAAAACTTGCCTTCCGACTATTCCGACTAGTCGTAATTGACCGATGAGTATTTTTGTTCGGCCGGTACCGATTAAATACGGGGAGCAACGTGGACAGCTTCTTTATGTCGGTCAATCACACGCATCGCGTGCACGGTTCAGCTCGCGTTCTGCACATATCTGCAGTAGAAAATATGGTTTCGGAAAATATCGGTTACGCGAAGCGGCAACGCCGAAAGCGATTATATCGACAGAATGTTTGCGTAGCGAACGAGTCGCTATTGATCGATGGGATCAGCGAAGCTTTCTTCGTCGCTGTATATTTGGCCAAATTGAAATTGACACTAGCGATTTTTCCGCGCTGTTCGCGCGCGTTCATACAGAGGCGGACGCAGCGCGAACATTGAGGATGACAGATGCAGTGTGTAAGGAAAGGATAACGGCGGCGGTATCGATTCGATGCCGAGGAAACGGATGCTGGCGATTAGATTCACAGCGAGCGACGATACCTGGACCGCTCATTGTCGTAATTGCTGTTAAATAAGGACGGATTCAAGGCCGACAATTTATAAATATTGAGCAAATATGCCTTCGCAAATTTGCTACCCCTCCCCCCCCCCCTCCGGCGGTTGCGCAACGCAACGATATTTCCATTTTCCCCGGCGCAACTCCAAATTATTATTATTATTATTATCGTTGTCTGCCGTGTTTCCGGATTTTGTTGACATTATCAATACGGGTATCGCGCTCGCCGGTTGCGAACTCTTTCAAGCAAATCATTTCTTGCGAGGTCAACACGATCGATCTCTCTCGGAGAGCGCGCCCGTATTCGCAAAGAGCCGGATCGCCCGCCGACCGTTGATCGCAATACGCGAAAGACAGTGGAAAGTTCCTACGGGCACTTTTGCATGAGTCCGTTAAAGTTTCGAGAAGCGTACTCCGTGTAACGACGTTGCTATACAGGTCAAGTCGAACTTCTCTCGAGAAGCTGGTATTCAAATACTGCATTCGAGGGTTTGTTTTTCCCTGTTCCACCGGAGAAGGGGCCTCGACGCCGGTTGATCGCCGATATTTCAGATATATTTGTCGAATTATTCGCGACAAACTTTATGCATACGGAACAGCAAACTTCCGGCTGCATTTTTCGCAACATGATAAGTGGAAGAAAAAAATTGCTTACTAGGTAATTTAGCGATTGGGTGAGGGGTTTCTTTTTCTCCAGGAATTTGAACTTATAATAATATTATTGGGACTCAAAGGTCGGTATGAGCGTGGAAAGATCAATTCTTTGCGTACAATGTAACGTCATTCATCGTAACGATGTGGAAAGTACAATTAATCCGTTAAGGGCTAAATGGAATCGCGTGAAAGGCGAAGTTCGGCCTCTCAAGTTCAGGAAGTTTTCGAGCCATCTCGGTAATGCGCAGAAGTGCAAGGATACGAGAAATTCCGTCAATTTTGAATTCGCCCTTTA
This sequence comes from Dinoponera quadriceps, assembly GCF_001313825.1. NCBI lineage: Eukaryota > Metazoa > Arthropoda > Insecta > Hymenoptera > Formicidae > Dinoponera > Dinoponera quadriceps. The sequence continues at coordinate 961,518 of NW_014554293.1, forward strand.
ATCACACACACCGACACACCGTCACCACTGTCTCGTCCTTTACGCGTTACTCCCCCTCCTCCTCCCTTCCTTCCCTTTCTTCTCTCGCCCCGTAGTCGGCCGATCGCGAATTTTTCGCGAGCGAGCGAGCCGAGAAAACGCGATACCGATATGAACGAGCGCCGTCGAACTTCGACCGTGAATAGGGCAAAAACACTCCGACAAATTAAAAAATATGGCATCGGTCCAACGTTCCACACGCTGGCACGAAACTACACTTCTGATTTCTTTCCCGCTATTCGCCGAAGTTCAGCCATGCGGCACCATCGGCTGAATTATTCCCGACGAAAATCCCGACCGTTTTCGCCGGGGTACAACGCGCACACGTCCCCTCTCCCCCCCCCCCCCCCC